>NW_027187419.1:25033704-25083399 GCF_028583685.1 Petaurus breviceps papuanus | reverse complement strand
CTCTCTCTCTCTCTCTCTCTCTCTCTCTCTCTCTCTCTCTCTCTCTCTCTCTCTCTCTCTCTCTCTCTCTCTCTCTCTCTCTCTCTCCAGATGCAATTATTGTGCCTTGACCTTGACTATATTGTGGCTTTTGAAATAATATAGCTGATCCTTAAATCTCGTTTCTTATACCAGTAGATTCTGTCATAATTATATTTGATTTGAAAAAGATATTTGAATACAACTAAGAATGCACATCATAAGTAAATGGACAATAAATTTTTTTGAAGGCAGTGACCATTTAAAATTTTTTCTTTGGGTTTCCAGAATCTAATAAAGTCTTCAATAACAGGTCACACACTGCCATTTATTAAATTAAAAATTCAGTCCCCATCATTAAAAAAAAATTATATAATTATATAAGTTAGAGCAAAATTTTACCTAAAATTTTAAGCAACTAATGTAGAATCAAATTATACTTCAGATCACAATGAAAAAAAATGCCATTGTTTTGTGTCACTTTTCAGATCCTTCTGTTAGTTTTCTTCCTTTCTTCTTGCTTGCTTCTTTCCTTCCTTAGTACTTCCCTCTCTCCCTTTATCCTCTCTTTCCTTTCTCCCTCTATAGATACAATAAATATAAACATAATTATATTTCTATATTTCCTTGACTAATTTATATTTATCTTGCAATATTTATTATCTTACCTTAATATCACAGTATATTAATGCAATATTCATTAATATTTCTAAATCAATGTAATATTACTTTAAATTACTTAATAATTTACATTGGTTAATATTAATATAAATTAATAATATTAGTGTAAATTAATAATTTAGTAATTTTTCAGTGACTAGACATACAAGTACATTTTTTTGCTCCTCCTTCTAGCCCAAACAGAACAGCTATTAGACATATATTTATTAAAAATGTTTCCTTTTTATATTTTAGTAATGATTTTAGTCTTAATGATGGAATACTAATTGTGAGATAGTTATATATTTCTATCTTAATGTCTAAATTGTTTGCACTATCCTTTAGTCTCATGAATGATGCATTAAAGTTCCTTTATTATTTTTACATTTCCAAGAACATTGAGTTTTATTTTTTTGTCATTTTCTCCATTCTATTCTGGTGTAAAGCAGAATTTTAGAAATCTTTTGATTTTCACTTATCCATTTATTGGATAACTTAAGCATGCTTCTATGTAATTATTGACTGTATTACTCTCTTAGTATACATTTGTTCTTGTTCTTAGAATATCATTCGATTGGGGAGTGTGTATTATTAGGCTTTGGGATATATTATAGTTACTTATAGATTCTGAATGTATGAATTAAAATTTTAATAAATGTTTATTGAAATTAATTGAATTGGGTTCAGTTTAATGAGCATCAACAGAGGATTCAGTATTGTGATGAGCAAAGCATTAGGGAAAAAAAGGAACCCATAGCAGAAAGGTTGGGAAAATTTATGTAAAAAAAGTCATTTGGCCTATAATGGTGTTCATAGCCTTTAATTTTCATGCCACTGACCAAAACAGGTGCCTTATAGCATAGTGAAAAGAATGCTTTCTGTTTTTCAAATAATGAGGAAGGCAGATTGAGTACAAAGAATCTAAGAATGTCAGAGATTAGTATAGTCAGGCATGTGCCAATTAACCCTAAGCTTCTGGCTATAGGGAGGTAAGGGGGAGGGAGAAGAGGAGGCTGTGGTAGAAATAGACTGTAAAATGCACGAGCATAAAATATATTAACTGAATTTTTTCGTTACTCTCAACCATCCCCATACTTATTGCAGTGTCTTTCATTTAAGATTGTTAAATAAATTAATGCACACAATTTAACTCAATGCATATCATTATTTTGATAATACAAAGACTTTGTTTAAAAATGAGAATTAAAAGATATAACAAAAAAACTGATTTCTAGGCCTTTATAATCTACTGTTGAAGATAGGGTAGAATAAGGGTAGCAGAGTGAGAAGTCACAACTGTCAAAGCTCCCAAAAAGTCTCTTCTACAATGACCATGGATAATGTGCCAAACAGAACTCTGAGTGGGAAATACAATAAAAACAGTCAAAAAGTGCCATTTTCTTCCAGTCCAGAGTAGCTTAGGAAGATAGAAAGAGAATTCACAGATACTCAGATGGGACCTGTCCAAGCACACAATGTAGCAGAAAAGGTACCACATGGCCATGACCTAGATTGAACTTAGGGGTAGTGAAGGAACTGAAAAACTGCCAGAAAGAGACCAGAGAAGACATTCTATTTTCAGTGGGCATAGTATCTGGTACCATTTAGTTTCTTTGTCACATATCATTCAGTTGTTGGTTGTAATCCCATGATAAAGAGAAAAGTGATAGAGTCTGCTATAATTTTGATCCATTACACAATTCCATGTCACAGTTCCAGGGGAGAGAGGAGCTCAAGGGAGTAAAGGCCCTACCTGTGTTAGTAGCAAAGCATGATTCAGGAGGGTAGTAAACATGTGTCTCTCCAGATGTCACCATTTTGGAAGCACTTAACACTTACAAACCCTCCTCCCTCCCCAAACCTTAAAAAAGTTTCCCAAAAAGGGTGATACTGCCCTGTGGGGTATGCTAGAATGATGCAGAGGGGTGGTAGTAGCCTCAGGTGCAATTGGGGGCATTAAAGAAAACTAAGGGGGCAGTGGAAGCATGAGGAAAGAAGATAAGAAAATTTTGAAAAACCATTCATACATTTTTCATTTGATGTGTAACAAAGTTAAAGTCATAGTGGTTACATTATTTTCCAAATAAATATGCAAAACACAAGTTATAACTTGCATTATACCTGGTCAAGTATGCCAACAGGTTTTAACAAGCAAGTGCTGGCTGGTGAGTGTTGCATGTTGTTGGGAAGTCCAGCATGCAGTTCAGTAGGAATATTTGCACATAAAGACTTGTTTACAATATGATACTATATGGTTACATGCTGAAATATTGGATCATCAAAATTTCAATGCAGGGGAAAACCCCACAAATTTACAAGCAATTATTAAATTTAAGATGTATTTTTAAATATATATGTATTTTATATTTTTTGAAATTATGCATCAAGAATAATTAAATGTTTAAAGAAAGTAGATTTCCAGGGGACACTGAGTAATTTGTTTTTTAAAATGGGAGAGGAGACCAAATAAATTTGGGAACCTCTGCCCTAGACTAAGGTACGTAAAAAGCAATATGATATAATGGCAGCCCAGGGGGCACAGTGAATAGAGCATTGTACCTTAATTCAGAAAGAACTGAGTTTAAATATGACCTCAGACTCTAATTTTATATCCCTGGGTAAGTTACTTACAATATGTTTATGTTAATTTTCTCATCTGTAAAAGGGGGTTAATAATAAGATTTACGCTGTAGGAATGTTATGAAGATCGAAAAAGACTATAAGTATAAAGCACTTAGCATAATTCCTGGCACATATTTAGTGCTACATAAAATGTAGTAATGATGAGGATGACACCCAAAGTCAAAATAGTAAAAATTATCTACCATAAAAAGCTACTATAGTGAAAGGAAAGCACAAGACACAAACTCAGAACAAATTGATATATGCAAAGTTTCAAAGGCAAATATAAACTGGATACAAGCCCAACCAGAATTCCTAGAAAAGTTAAAGACAGGCATTTAAAAGAGAACAAAAAATAATTTTACAAATCAAATAAAAATAACAGAGGGAAAATTTAGAAAATAAATGAGAACAATAAAGAAGGATGAGAAAAGAGAATTAAGAGTTTGGAACAAGAGGGGCAAAAAATTAACCAATAAAATAACTCGTTGAACATTGTAATTGAACAAATGGAAGCTAATGATTCCAAATGCACATCAAGAAATGTTAAAATATTATCAAAAAAGGACAACAAAGTAGAAAAATGTGAATTATTTCATAGCAAAAGAAACTGAATTGGAAAAAAGAATTAAGGAGAGATAATGAAAGCATATTTGGAATACCTGAAAACCATAACCAAATAAATTGCTTAGACATTGTGTTAAAAGGAATGGTAAAAGTCAAGAATCAATAAATCAGTAAACATTTATTCAGTGTCTATTATGTTCCAGGCACTCTGCTAAGCACTAAGGTAACAAAAGGAAGTATTCAGTGAGATATAGGTTAGTGTCATAGTACAGTTTTAAATATATTTTTGTCTGTGTGCATGTGCGTATGATATATACACTCATACATACATTTATATGTGTATATAAATAAACATATACATATACATACATACATATATATGATGTATTCTTTAGATCAACACAGGCAATCAAAAAATTTCTATTAAATGCCTACTATGTTTAAGACACTGTTCTAAGAGTGTGTGTGGGGGGGGAGGGCTAAAACAAAAGACAAAAGACTTTTTGGATTTTTAATGTAATGGAGGATTTTTAAGCATTCCTAATCAAAAGACCAGGATTGAATAAAAAAAAATTACTTCCAAATATAAGACTCAAGGTAAATATAAAAAGGTAAGAAAGAGAAAATATAAGGAATTCAATAAGGTCAAACTGCTTATATTTTTTATATGACAAGATAGTATTTGTAACTTGTAAGAAATTATAAATATAAATTATAAAGGCAATTAGAAGGCATATAAATATACATAGTATATGTATAAAAAGTGTTCAAGAGATGATACCTCCTCAAAAAAAAAAGGTTGGAAGAAAGATTGCACTAGAAGAAGGAAGAGGGGGGGAGATAGAGTGGGGGAAATTGTCCCACATAAGGTGGGTGGAGCCACGATGGTGGTATAGAAACAGGACTTCTGTAAGGCTACTGCTTCCACCTCCTCCAATTCATGAGAAAAATGACTCTAAACAAACTTTGGAGCTACAGAACCCACCAAATGACAGAGAGAAACTAACCTTATCCTGAAGACAGCCAGGCAGGCAATCTGGAAGGAGCCAGTGCAGTGCTCTGGGAGCCAAGCCCAGCCCTTCATGAGCCCGTGGTTTTAGCCTCAGAGTGGCCACAACCAGGCTCTGGCTAGAGGGACTTTGGATGACCAGCAATTGTGGAAGTTTCCAGAATTATCAACCCATAGTTTCCAAAGACAAAGTGAGAGGTCAGTGTAGTCTTTGCAGGAACAGGGAGTTCAGAAGTACAGTCCAGCCTTTGCCCCCTGGAGGGAGAAGCAGCAGAGTTTGCATGACCATGTAGGCACCACCAAGTGGCTGCTTCAGAGCTCCTGGCCTGGAGATTGTAGGTGGCCCAAGTGACCTGTCTGAGGGGTAATCACTCCTGCTTTAACTTGCTTGGATCTGGATCACTGTCTTGGGTCAAGGTCTTAGGGTGTGTGACCAGTTTGCCAGAGCATGTGGAGGCTTCAGAGAGGGTACCCAACTAATAGCTATGGCAGCTGAGAAAAGCCCAGTGATTTGGGACAAAGCTCCCCTTTCTGGTAGCAGTTCTACTATGGCAAAAAGCTCAAAAGTCAAGTAATTGAGTGGCAACATGAGCAAGCAAAGGCAAGAAAGCAAGCTCAGCAATACGACTTTACACTCCTATTTTGAGGAAAAAAAGGATAAAAACATGGAACAGGAGGAAGACAACAAAGTCAGAACTCCTGCACCAAAAGATTTCAAGAAAAATATGAGTTGGTTACAGGCCATAGAGGAGCTTAAGAAGGATTTTGAAAACCAAATAAGAGAAGGGGAGGAAAATTTGGGAAGAGAAATGAGAATAATGAAAGAAAATTATGAAGTGAGTATCAACAACCCGACTGAAGAAAATAACACCTTAAAAATAGACTAACTTAAATGGCAAAAGAGGCTCAAAAAGGCAATGAGGAGAATAATTCCTTAAAAAGCCAAATTTGCCAGATGGAAAAAGAATCTCAAAAATTCACTTAAGAGAATCATTCCTTTAGAATTACATTGGAGGAAATGGAAACTAGTGACTTTATGAGAAATCAAGATACTATTAAACAGATGCAAAAAAATGAAAAAATAGAAGGCAATGTGAAATATCATATTGGAAAAAAAACTGACCTGGAAAATAGATCCAGGAGAGATCATTTTAAAATTGTTGGACTAACTGAAAGCCATGATCACAAAAAGAACCTAGAAATCATCCTTCAAGGAATTCTCAAGGAAAATTGCCCTGATGTTTTAGAACCAGAGGGCAAAATAGAGGTTGAAAAAATCCACTGATGACTTCTTGAAAAAGATCCCCAAAAGAAAACTCTTAGGAATATTATAGCCAGGTTCCAGAGTTCCTAGATCAAGGAGAAAATATTATAAGCAGCCAGGAAGAAACAATTTGAATATTGTGGAAATACAATCAGCATAACACAGTATCTAGCAGCTTCTACACAAAGGGATTGAAGGGCTTGGGATATGATATTCCAGAGGTCAAAGGAGCTGGGATTAAAACCAAGAATTACCTACCCAGCAAAACTGGGTATCATGTTTCAGGGGGAAAATATGGTCATTCAATGGAATAGAGGACTTTCAAGTATTCATGATGAAAAAAAATCAGAGTTGAATAGAAAATTTGACATTCAGATACAAGAAGCAAGAGAAGCATGAGAAGGTAAGCAAGGAAAAGAAATCATAAGGAACTTATCAAAGTTGAAGTATTTACATTCCTACAAGGAAAAAATGACAATTGTAACTTCTGAAAATTTTCTCAGTATTATAATACTTGAAGGGAATATAAATAAATGTGTGTGCGTAAATATATATATGTATATATGTGTGTATGCATGTATATATGTATGTATGCACATGTATATATGTATGTATACATATATATTGGAGGGTATATGGGTATATGAATACATATAGCAGTATGTGTACATATGTGTACAGATATACATAGAGGACACAGGACCAATTGAATAGGAAGGGATGATACTTAAAAAGTAAAATGGAGATGTGAGAGAGGAATATAATGAGTGGATATGGGGAGAGACAGAATGGGGTAAATTATCTTATGTAGAAGAGCCAAGGAAAAACTGTTACAATGGAGGGGAAGAACAGGAAGGCAAAAGGGAATGGGTCAACCTTATTCTCATTGAATTTGGCTTAGGGAGGGAATGACCTACATACTAAATAGGGAATCTCACCCTAAAGGAGAGCAGGGGGGAAGGGGTTGAAAAGGGAGATGATGGAAGGGAGGGTAAGTTGGGGGTGGAGGGACGTTAGAAGCATACACTTTGAAAAGGGTCAGGATCAAAGTAGAGAATAGAACAAGTAGGGGGCAGGAAAGGATGGAACGATATATATTCAGTCTTTCACAATATATCCACTATGGAAATGTTTTGCATAGCTACACATGTACACCCTATATTGAATTGCCTATCTTTCCAGTGAGGGTGGCGGATGAGTGAGGAATGGAAAGAATCTGTAATTCAAAATTTTAAGATCAAATGTTTAAAATATATACATATATAAATTATAATTATTATTATTTTATATGCAACTGTATAGCAGCAAGCACGCCAGCATCCCCAGGGTGCCTGCCAACACAGGTTCTTATATCTGCTTTTCTAAAGGAAAGTGACTCAAAATGGGTTAACAATCTTTCTTAAAGCAATCAATCAAACACAAATAGCTTAGCTAGTTCAGGGGGAAAACTCAGCACCCCAAACTTCAGAGTACACAGAGGTTATAAGCAGAAGTTACAAGACAGAGAAACATTTCAGCAGACAGGCTTTCAAACTGTCCAACCATTACATACATCCATACCTAATCACAGTTGCCTGTCGGGGAAGCATCAACATCTGGGTTTTCAAAGACAGGGGGCTCTTAATGGCTGCCCAGAGCCTTGTCTGGTCAAGTCACACAACACTTCTCAAAGTGAGCCCCAAAACAACATCAGGGATTATATAGCCTTCTGGCTCAGAGGAATGTAACAATCCTTTTCACCCACTGCCCAATCACAAAGTATCTCCCGAGAAACAAGCTTTCCACCATAGGATCCAGGTGCACTTGAGCCTAGGGGCAGGGAAGATCTTAAAAATTGACATTCCTATAACATTTGACCCCAAGATTTTTCATGCTGGTAGCATAGACAATTTACTTTTGAATTAGCATTAACATCCTTAGGTCACATTTGCAAGATACATAACTAAAGTTACCAAAGTAGCCACAGGGCCTTAAACAAACACAAAGTACATTGCATTATCACCTAAATTCAAAACAAGTGTCCAAATAAAGTTCTCTTGGGGGGAATGGGTGTGGTCTTCCCCTCACACAACCCTTTCAGACTTAGCAAGAGGGTGGGGTCCTTGGGGGTCCATAGCACTTCATCCCACCCAACATAGACACAAGTCCATCCTCCCCCTGGGTCACAAACTGGGAGATGCAGCAAGGAAACACATTCAGTGCCCCTGCTTTGTGGCCCAGTCCTTATCTTGTCCTGTGGCTGAATTCTGATCGCCTGGGTTCCTCCTCCTCCTGCAGGAGGCAGCTGCTCCTGGCTTCTGACCAGGTCCCAATGCAGGCAGCTCACCATTCCTGCTCTCAGCTCAGTGAATTCAGCATGCAGGCCATTCTTCTCTCCTGTTCCATGGCTCCACAGAGTCATAGCTACCACAACTGAGAAACAAACAATTATCCAAGCCCCCATACTTTCCTTTTACTCTGCAGATCCTGTTTGTGACACCATTTGTAGCAGCAAGCACCTCAGCATCCCCAGGGTGCCTGCCAACACAGGTTCTTACATCTGCTTTTTTAAAGGAAAGCAACTCAAAATGGGTTAACAATCTTGCTTAAAGCAATCAATCAAACATATATCACTTAGCTAGTTCAGGGAGAAAAGGTCAGCAACCTGAACTTCAGAGTATACAACGGTTACAAGCAGAAGTTACAAGACAGAGTAACATTTCATCAGACAGGCTTCCAAACTGTTCAACCATTACATACATCCATACCTAAACACAGTTACCTGAGCAGGAAGCATTAACATCTGGGTTTTCAAAGCCAGGGGCTCTCAATAGCTGCCCAGAGCCTTGTCTGGCCAAGTCACACAACACTTCTCAAAGTGAGACCCAAAACAACAACTCACATTAGGGATTATATAGCCTTCTGGCTCAGAGAAATATAAAAACCCTCTTGACCCACTGCCCAATCACAAAGTATCTCCTGAGAAACAAGCCTCCCACCACAGACTCCAGGTGCACTTAAACCTAGGGGAAAGAAAGATCTTAAAAATTTACATTGCTATAACAAACTGGTCAGTAAGATATACAGGCGCTGGGGCATAGAGATCCACCATGCCCTACAGGAAAGTCAGAGGGGAGATGGGAGAGGATATAGGGGAGAGCAGATTGGAGGAGGGGGTATTCAGTGGAATTGCTGTTTTGGGGTAGTGGGTAGGGAAAAATGGGGAGAAAATATGTACCTTAAAATCTTGTGGAAATGAATGATGTAAACTAAAAACAAACATAAAATTTAACTAAAAAAATTATCCCACATAAAAGAGACATGAAAGCTTAAACTTCTCCTGTCAGAATTGACTCAAAGAGGGAATAACTTACACATTCAATTGGATAGAAGTCTACCTAACCTTGTAAGGAAGTAAAAAGTGAGAGAGATAACAGAAGGTTGGTGGAGCTGATAAAAGGGAAGGTAGATTGGGGGACCTAGTAATAAGAAATACAAAATTTGTGAGGAGGGAAAAGGTAGGGGGTAAGAGGAAGAGGGATAAAGGAAAATAGCATACATAGAAATACACAATCAATTGTCATTACTATAAATGTAAATGGCATTGATGGGGTACCTGGGGTCTATGTCAATTTGTGAAACCAACTTGTAAAACCAGTCTGTGAAGTTGTAACTGCAATTTGTCCATTCCCACCCTTTAGATCTGCCCCTTCTCCCTATCCCACACTCCACACACCCTGTGACCCCTTTTGTTCTTACTTAATCTCTTGATTTCTTCCCAGGCCTGGCCCACACCCTCCTTTATCCTTTCCTTTTGTCTCCTTACAGACCTGCCCCAAATCTTATCTAAACTATCTATTCACATGCTCCTCTTGGTCAGCTCTGACCTTTGTCTATGCACTGAGGCCCCTCCCATCTAGTCAGCCCTGACAATGGCAGCCCTACCCTTTAAAGATAAAAGCATGTACCCCTCTCACTTGCAGGTCCCCCTAAAGGACTCGCCCACTTCTCATGGAAGCGTAAAAATAAACTTCCTACAACTCTCACTCGAATTAAGCCTGAGACCTTGAATTCTTTCCAGATGATATTGCAGGTTTTCTGGTCTTGGATGAGATCAGGGTTCCTGCTGAACCTATTGGGATCCCCTCCCCCATCAGGATGAACTCATGTAGAAAACAGAAGCTGAGAACACAATGGATTAAAATCCAGAATTCTGCAGTATGCATTCTACAAGAAACCTATTTGAACCAGAGAGACACACAGGGTAAGGTAGGGGGCTGGAACAGAATCTATTATGCTTCAGCTGAAGCAAAGAAAGCAGAATTAGAAATTATGGTCTCAGAGAAAGCAAAAACTAAAAGATGTTCTAATTATAAGAGATAAGGAAGGAAACTATATCTTGCTAAAAGGTATCATAGACAATAAATCTATATAAACACTAAATATATTTATGTACAAAATGGTATAACATCAAAATTTTTAAAGGCAGAATTGAGTGAGTTATAGGAGGAAATACAAAGTAAAACTGCACTAATGAGGGTCCTCAATATTTCTCTTTCAGAACTAGATAAATCTAACAAAAAAATAAGAAAATCATTAAGGAGGTGAATAAAATTCTGGAAAACTTAGATATGATACAATTCTGGAGAAAACTGAATAGGAATATGTAATGGTAATTTAAAGACCACTTATTTGTATTTGCAAGGAAGCAGGTACTGAGCACTTGTGATAGAATACTACTGTGCTATAAGAAATGATGAGCTGGTTGATTTTAGAAAAACATGGAAAGACTACTTGCCTGCTAGCTGGTAGCAATGACCAAAGGACCTCAATGAAACAAATTTCTTATTTGCATGTGGGCTACTTACATATAAAATCAAGATTATGTTCCTTTTACCTCCCAAGGCAAACCCCCTCCAAGGCTGAATAGGATCACAGCTCTCCCATTTAATATGAGCGTGCCCTTGGGGCAACTTGCTTTTTCTGGGCCTCACTTTCCTTATCTCATATGTAAATTGAGAGGGCTGAACTAGAGGACCTTTATGGTCTCTTAAAGCTCTAAATCTATGATCCTATGAAATATCTTGAGCTTCTACTAATACTAGATTTAGGTAAAAGCATGGTTTTCAGTCTTAACATCATGACACTGTTACCAAGACTAGGGCAGTAAAAAAAGAGCTCTGGGTTTGGAAGCAGAGGCCCTGGGTTCAAATCCTGCCCGCCCCTTTTTGAAGAAGGATTTTCTTGTTGTATGTTTACAGAAATCCTGGGAGAGGGCTTTGCTAATGTGTTCAGGGGTTCTAGGACTGTTCTACAGACAGAGGATAAATTCATGAAGGGACTGGCAATGTATCTTATGGCCTTGCTAAGCCTTGTCTCTCCAGGAACTAAGATTGCTGAGAACTTGCCTCGTGTCAAGATGAAGAAAAGACCTCCATTTGGGTATTAAGTGCTGTGTTTAAACTTGATGTAACTCTGGGGTAGATTCAATTGTGATCCAGGGGTGGGGAACTTTTGACCTTTTTGTGTTCTATGGTTGAGCAAATGAATGTATTTTACTTATGTTTGGAAACTAATTTCCATTTGAGAAGAGGGGCTTTGTGGTGGACTTAATTAAGGTATAGCCTAGGGGTGGAGAAGTATTTGGAACAGAGACTTTGTAATTGATTGAATGATTGGAAAGTCCTGGGGTGGGGTAGGCCTTGGAGATTATTTAATCATACTTAGTAAATGCTGTATTTTGAATGATGTCATGTTTTGATCTTCTCTGTTCTGGGTTTGTTACTGAATAAAATAGAGAGCACCTATGCTGGTATTTTGAACCTGGGAAGTTGCCTTTGCTTGATATTACATTACAGCACTTAGTAGCTAATCAAACCTATGTGAAAAAAAAACACAAGTGATGAACCCCTGTTCCTGACAAAACAGGAAGGGGTTGGCTGAAACAGGAAGTGGCTAATGCTGTGTATATAAGAAAAGCCCTAGAGAGGCACAGTCATAGTTTTCTTGGCCCCAACATCTAGTGGCAGAGCAGCTACAGAAGAGAGAATGGAGAACAGAACCAGAATTTCATTAGAACTTGTGGTGGTGGAGCTTCTTCTGAATAGGAGCCAAGAGCCCAGAGCCCAGGAGTCCAGGAGTCGAAGAACCTAGGTGAGAGAGGAGCCCAAGAGAAGACTAAGGAAGCAGAAGACTGAGGAAACATGACTGTGATGCAGGGACTTTGTTTGTGGCTTGGTTGAGCCTTGAATTCCCTGGAACAGAAATTGTGAAGGATCGAGAAGGACTGGACCTTATGAACTTCAGTGTGGAAAAGAACCTACCCAGAGAGTTGGACAAGGAACTGGGAGCTGTCTTCCATTGAATCCAGGTGACAGTCTGACCAATCCAGGTAGAATCTGGAACAATCTAAGGGGATCACAGGAATCTGAGAACAGGCCCCAAGTCAAGATGAAAAGACCTCTCTGTTGGTACTGAGTAATGATGAAATTGCAGTTTACTAGTGACCTAGGGATGGAGGGTCTGTATTTTCTATTGTAATTAGTGACAAATGATACTTAGTAGTTGATTGTTGTATAAGTGATTGATTGAGTTAACTTAAGTGTGCCCCATGAATGGAAGACTTTGACTATAGTACTTTGAAATGATTGTTCTTTGTTCTAAAAATTGTGACGACTTTGGTGAAAAGTATGAGGCAATTTTAATGATAAGCTGTTGTGAATACTATATTGTGATTTTCTGTGATAAGTTGTAATATTGTGAATGCTGTACCTTTATTTTCTGTGAATGTTTTGCTCTGATTTATTATGGAATAAATAGAGTGTTCACTATACTGTGTAATTAGAGCATTAAAAGCTGTTCACAGTAGCATTCTTCTGGAAAGTTTCTGCGCATGGCATTACAGAATAGAAAGGAATATGTCTTTTTTTTCTCAGCAGTATGTGGTACCTAAACAAAAAGCAACCATGTATAGACATAAAAAACTCACAATCAAATGCAGAAAGGCAGGAATAGTAAATGAATGCCTTGCAGGATCATGATGCAATGTGAATTATATTCAATAATGTGCCATGGAAAGACAGATTAAAATTAATTGGAAACTATATAGTCTAATCTGAAAAAAGTGTGTTAAATCATAGAAATAATTGATAATTTCATTAAAGAAAATTACAACAATAAAACAACAAACCAAATTTTCTGTGATTTGGTAAATACCTACCTCCCCCAATCCACCACTAACAAAAGTGGTACTTAGGGGAAAATTTGTATTTCTAATTGCTTGCATAAAAAAAGCCAAACAAACATAAATCAATGAAATAGGGCATGCAACTTAAAAAGCCATAAAAAGAACAAATTAAAAATCTCCAATTAAACATAAAATTGGAAATCCTGAAACATCAAAGGAGATAGAAAAAAAAATCAAAAGTAAGAAAACCCCTCAATTAAAAAAAAACAAGCTGATTTTATGAAAAAATAAAATTGATAAACCATTGGTTAAATTAATTTTAGAAGGAAAAGAAGAAAACCAAATTACTAGTATCAGAAATCAAAAGGGAGAATTCACCAATTAAGACAAAAATAAAATAATTGCTAGAATATTTTTTCCCATTATTATCAAATAAATTTGACAATATAAGTGAAGTGGATGGATGTTGGCAAAAATATTAATCATCAAGATTATCAGAAAAAACAAAATACTTAAATACCCAATCTTAGAAAAAGAAATTGAACAAGCTTTGAATGAATTTCCTAAGGGGAAAAATCCCATAGGTTCATGTGGATTCACAATCACATTTTACAAAAGACTAAAAGAACTGTCTCAATAATATATAAATTATGTGGAAAAAAATTGTCAAAGATAGAGTCTTCCCATATTCCGTTTATGATATATGTAGCTGATACCTAAACCAAGAAGAGCCAAAGCAGAGAAAGAACATTATAGACCAATTCTCCTAATGAATATTGCTGCAAAAATTTTAAATAAAATGCTAGCAAAATATTGCAGCAATATATAATAAGGATTGTACACTATGATCAGGTGGGGTTTATACAAGGAATGCAGATCTGGTTCAATGTAGAAAAATTATCAGCAGAATTGACCATACCAATAACAAAAGCAACAGAAATCATATGATTATCTTAACAGATGCAGAAAAAGCCATTGAAAAAATCCAACATTCATTCCTATTATAAAAAAGTAGACAACATAGGAATAAATGGAGTTTATCTTAAAATGATAAATAATATTTATCTAAAACCATCAGCAAGCATTATATGTAATGTGGATAAGCTAGAAGCCCACACATTACAATCAGACATGAAACAAAGATATCCACACCTCTATTATTCAACATTGTACTAGAAATATTAGTTATAGCAATATGAGAAGAAAAAGAAATTGAAGGAATTAAAACAGCTAGCAAAGTAACAAAAGTATCACTCTGTGCAGACTCTATCATGGCATACTTAAAGAATCCTAGAGAATCCACTAAAAAACTATTTGAAATTATGAACAATTTTTGCAAAGTTGCAGTATATAAAATAAACCAACATAAATCATCAGCATTTTTAAGTATTGCCAACAGATTCCAGTAGCAAAAGATAGACAAATTCCACTCAAAATAAGTATAGACAAAAGAAAATACTTGGGAGTCTTCCTGCCAAGACAAACCCAAGAACTATATGAATAAAATTAAAAAACACCTGTCAGACAAATGAAACCAGACTCAAAAAAATGAAAAAAAAAATATTGGTTGCTCATGGGTAGCCCAAGTCAATATAATACAAATGACAATTCTACATAAATTAATCTCTTTATTCAGTGGTATACCAATCAAACTTTCAAAAAATATTTTATAGAACTAGAAAAAAATATTAACAAAATTCATCTGGAAGAACAAAAGTTCAAAGATATCAAGGGAATTCTCAAACCTATAAGATCAGCTAATATGACAAGAAAGGGAAATGATGGATTTGGGGTGGGGAGAGGGGAAAACTGGGACACTAATGAATTTTTGGTGACTTTGTGAACCAACCCAACCATTCTGGAGAGCAACTTGGAACTATGCTTAAAGGGCTATAATACTGTATACCCTTTGAATCAGCAATACCAGTGCTATGTCTATATACCTCAAAGAAATACAAAAAAAGGTGGGAAGGAAGACCAATTTGTACAAAAATATTTATAGCAGCTCTTTTTGTGGTGGCTGAGAATCAGAAATCTAAGAGAAGCCCATCAGATGATGAATGGCTAAACAAGATGCGGTATGTGATTGTAATGGAATATTATTGTGCTATAAGAAGGATGATTTCAGAAAAATCTGGAAAGTCATATATGAACTTATGCAAGTGCAGTGAATAGAACCAGAAGAACATTATACACAGTAACAGCAATAATGTTAGATGAAGGACTGTCTATAACTTACCTATTCAGTAATACAATGATCTGTGAAAATCTCAAAGGACTAATGATGAAGCATACTACACACCTTCAGAGAATTAAATGATACTTTTTGAATACCAGCTGAAGTATGCTATTTTTCACTTACATTTATTCTTTTTTAATCTGAATCTTATTATTAAAAAGATTAATATGGAAATGTTTTACATGATTACACATGCATAAGCAATATCTGAAGGGAGGAAAAGAGTGAAGGGTAGAATTTAGAACTCAAAATTTAAAAAAAAGGTGTTATAAATCCTTTCATCATGTAATGGGGTAGGTAACTCTGTACTGTGTGTGTGTGTGTGCATGTGTGTGCATGTGTGTGTGAAATAAAAGACTGTAGCAGAATGTATTATGCTTCAGGTTTAGAAAGAAAAGGCAAGGATAGCAATCATGAAGGGGAGCTAGATAGTGCAGTAGATAGAATGTCTGGAGTCAGGAAAATTCATTTTCTTGAGGTCAGATCTGGTCTCAGACACTTAATAGCTGTGTCACTCTGGACAAGTCATTTAAACCTGTTTGCCTTAGTTTCTTTATCTGTAAAATGAATTGAGAAGAAAATGGAATATGTACTATTGCCAAGAAAACACTAAATATGATCACAAAGAGTCAGAGACAACCAAAACAAAAAAAAAAGGAAAACATTAAATGACCAACTATAACAATCATGACATTACACAAAAGCACCATCCAAAATAGCCCCTATTAGAAGAGATAGACAGGAAAACAACTTTTTTTTTTTTGCTAAATGGAACTATGTAAAATTAGTGTCAATAGTAAAACAAACACACAGATCAAATAAATACCTACTAGATGTATGTGTGTATTTATATGTATTTATATCCCTGTTCCAATTTATTCTACAATTAACTGCTAGGGACTTTCCTAAACCATGTCTCACTCTGTCACTCTCATATTCAATTAACTCAGGGATTCCCTAATATCTTCAGAATCAAATATAAAGTACTTTGACTTTTAAAACCCTCCCTGACCTGACCCCTTTCTATCTTTCCAGATTTCTCACTCTTCATGTATATACATAAAATTATATACTAGTATGTAAATACTAGTATATTATATACTAGTATGTAAATACTAGTATATTATATACTAGTATGTATCATATACTAGTATGTAAATGCATACATACATGTAAAATGCATACACACATATCAAGCAGATATAAGCAAATCTTGCAAAAACAATTAAGAAAAAAGAAAGGATGAAGCTGAATAGAATTTTAGAAATGATAGCTATAGAACTGTGGAGAATATCAAATGAAAATAGAAAGCACATAACAAAATCTGACCTTTGAATGATATTTCACTATATTGACTATGTAGTAAAGTGGGTGAAAAAAAAGAACCTCACTCAAAAATATAGAAAGTAGAAATATTGAGCCCATTTATCTATCTATTTATTTATTTGTTTATTCTTTTATTTGTTCATCCATTCATTCATCTATCTATCTATCTATCTATCTATCTATCTATCTATCTATCTATCTATCTAATCTGCCTTTTGGAGGGCAATTGGGGCTAAATAACTTGCCCAAGGTTATATAGCTAGATTTTTTGTGCAAGTGTTAAGTGTCTTAGGCCAGAACCAAACTCAGGACCACCTGACTCCGAGGCCGGCACTTTAGCTGCTTCTGATCCCGTTATTGACAATAATAAAATTAAAATTTTATTTAATAAAAGCCTTTTGAATCAAACATTTAAAGAATTTTTGGAAACTAAAAAAGAATCATTGGATGAAATAATAATAGAAGCAACCTTCATCTTTGGATGAAATAATATTAGAAACAGGCAATTTTCAATAATTTCATTGATGGTAGTGTCAACAATGAGGCAACATAGCAATTTTTTTTGGTATGCCACCAAACATTCTTTAGGGAAAATATAAATTCAATGTTTTTCAACAATAAAATAGCTATAAACTAAAAAATGTAAGATAGGTACACAGCTAAATTTAAATAAAACAAACATGGAAAAGAGCACTTTAAATTAAATACCAGAATAAAATTGTTATGAGTAAGATGTGAAAGTAACATAATTGAACACAAAAGAAACCAATAAACAAATGAAGAATTGATGGATAAAGTGTGGGGTGGCTAAAGAATAAAATAAATAAGTTCTTAGCTGACTTAGCTTTAAAAATAATCAAAAAACAAATTATCCACATAAAAATGGAAAAGAGATTGAATCAACAATCAAAGAAGAAATAAAGTAAATTATTTAAATGTATTTGGTCCAACTAACAATTTAAATAAAATGAATAAATGTTTAGAAAAACAAAATTTCCTAAGAGTAACAGAACAGGAAATATAGCTTTTTGAATGATCTTAGGAAAATAAGTTGAATAAACTATAAATGAACTCTCACATTTACAACCCCAGCCCAGATGAATTTACAAATGAATTCTAGCAAACATTTAAGGAACATTTAATTCTAATATGACATAAGGTCATGTGTGTGTATGTATGGGCATGTGTGCACACACATATATACACATACACACAGGCACACACACATATACATACACATACATATATATGAGTAAGGGGTTCTAGCAAATTTCTTCCATTTCAAAAATATTTTCTTTATACCCAAACCAGAGAAAGTCAAAAACAGAAAGAATATCATAGGGTAATATCTCTAATAAATAATGCAAAAAATTTAAAATAAAATATTAACAAGATACAAAACCAATGTTTCATAAACATTATGATTAAGCTGGATTTATACCATGAATACAAAGGATGGTAAAATAATAAGAAAACTTTTTAAAAGACTAGAAAAATAATTCATAATTTTAATAATAAAAATAAGATTATATAATTCAATACAGAATACATTTTGTCAGTATACACCATATATTCCTGTTTTTAAAAATTAGAAAATGTAAGATAAACACCTTTCTTTCTGTATTATATGTAAGCATATTTTAAAAATTATTAACCTATAAGGGTAAGTTTTATTTATCCAGAAGCAAGAAGGCAAAATCATTGCCTACTTAGGCAGCTAGGTAGGACAGAGAATAGAGCACTGGCCCTGAAGTCAGGATGACCAGAGTTTAAATCTGGTCTCATATACTTGACACTTACTATCTGTGAAACCTTGGGCAAGTCTTTTAACCCAACTGCCCTGTCTTTCCCCCCTCCAAAACAACACAACAACAAACAAACAAATATAAAAACATTGCCTACTCACTTCAAACTCATAGTCTAATGGGGAGTCCCCATTTAAGGGGGGAGATAATACACAATTAACTATATGCAATCTAGATAAAAACAAGATAAATCCAGCATAGTGTTGGAGGGAAAACACAAAGATTAAAAAAGAACTGTGAAATTCTTCTTACAGAAACATATCTGTAATGGGTATAATATGGATGATCAGTGGTAAAGTAATAATGTCCCTTATTTCCTTTACCATTCATTATCATACTAGAAGTGTTAGCTTTAGCAGTTAAACAAAAAAAAATTCTTTAAAAAGTAAATAGGATCAAAAAATGATTGGAATAGAAGTAACAGAGAGACAAAAAATCAAGATAGAAATAGGGCGATGCAGAGAAGGAAAGAAGGAATGGAAGGAAAGAAGAAAGAAAGAAAGTAGGGAGGGAGGAAGGAAGGAAAGAAAGGTTGGCCCAATAGGTAAAAATGCAGACAAGGAGAGAAAGGGGGACAAGGATACACTACAAAATCCCATTATGTAAGCTTAGCTGTTTACAACTCTCTTTACCCAATCTTCTCAGGTGAGAATCTTGTTTCTTATTTCACTTAAAAAAAAGAATGTAAATGACTAAGAACTTGATTTCTACTGTTTCTCATCTTATACATCTCAAATGTTTTCTGTAATAATCTGCTTTATATGTTTCACAGGAAGTAATGGCCATCCTTGCCAAATTAAATTTTTCTACACACACAAGTGATCCCATTTCATGCCATCTTTTCCAGAATATTGTCCCTTTTATTACCCCTACTCTCTCATTAATATTCACTTCCTCTCTATCTCCTAGCTATTTCCCTAGTGTTTCCAAACATTACCTTGTCTCTATCATTTTCTAAAAAACTCATAGTTGATATATATTTTATTTTTTGTGGGGCGGGGAAGGCAAGGTATTTGGGGTTAAATGACTTGTCCAAGGTCACACACCTAGTTAAGTGTCAAGTGTCTGAGACTGGATTTGAACTTAGGTCCTCCTGACTTCCGGTTCAGTGTTCTATTCACTGCACCACCTAGCTGCCCCATATTGATATTTCTATCCTTTTGAATTGTAGTCATATTAATTTAGCTTCTGTGGCTATACTCCTGCAGAATGCTATCTACTGTAAGTGTCTACTTCATTTCCTCTCAGCAGTCTAGTTTCTGATCTCATGACTTAACAGAAACTGCTCTCTCTAGTTATTAACAATCTTTTTTTCTCCTCCTGCTGTTCTGACAGAAATGTGATTTATTTGCTAGATCTTCATTCAATTCATACCAATAATAATTAATTTTCCCCAATTATCTGTCCAGAGTATTGTTCTCTTTCACTATTTTACTTGGTAGTATCATCAGAACCAATTATTTCAATGGTCATTTTGACACAGTTGATCTTCAGATCTCCTTGTTCATCAATATCCTCTTTCCCACCTCATATTATATCTCCTAATGCCAACAGAAATCTTAAAGTATGTGTTTCATAGTGATCTTTAAATTCAAAATGTTCAAAGTTGATCTCATTATCTCTCCCTATACCCTCCCTTTTTTCCATCCTCCTAGTGACCCAAACTTGCAACTTGAGTGTCATCCTTAAGTGCTTGCTCTCTCTCACCCTACCCTCATATTCATTCTGTGGTCAAACATATACTTTTTATTTTCATATGATTTCCTGTATGTGCCATGCTCATCTTCTTACACTTCCACCACCATGGTACAGGTCCTCATCATGGCATTTCTAGATTACTGTAATAACCTCCTTACCTCAAATCTCTTCCCATTCCAATTTATCCTCCAATTAGATGTCAGTGATCTTCCTAAACCATGTCTCACTCTGTCATTGTCATATTCAATTAACTCCTGGGATTGCCCGATGCCTTCAGAATCAAATATAAAATGCTTTGTGTTTGGCTTTTAAAACTCTTCATAACTTGACCCCTTTCTATCTTTCCAGATTTCTCACTCTTTACTCCTCTTCACATTCTCTAATCCAGGGATGTTAGCTTCCTTACTATTTCATGCACAGTACTCCATCTTCTGAATTTAGCATTTTAACTGGTCATCATCCATGCATAGATATATTTTAATATTTATCTCTGACTCCTAGCTACGTTCAAGACATTATTAAAGTCCCACCATTTGCATGAAGCATTTCCCAGTTCTCTTTAATCTTTGTGCCTTCCCTCTAACTTTATACCCAATTTATTCTGTTCTTATATTGATGGTATACATATAATTATTTATTCTCTCCCTCATTTTAGTTTGAGGTCCTTGAGAGCAGAGGCAGAAACAGACATAGACAAGCAGAGAGAAAAAGATAGAATTAAAGCCACAGTCTAGAGATAGATGCCAAGAAGAGAAGGGAAGGAAAGGGAAGACAAGGCAGGGAGAGGGAAGGGATGGGAGAAAAATTTAAAAAAAGGTAACATTTGGGGATCATTCATCATTAAGAAGTCAATAGGAGATGAAGACTCAGTAAAGAAGGCAGAAGAGGACAAGAGTGTGAAATAATAGAAATATAAGATTGCAATGATAAAGAAGCTAAGGCAAGAATGGATATTGAGAAGGAAGAGGAAGTGGGTGATCAACACTGAATACTGTGGAGAGGTTCAGGAGGACAAGTACAATAGAAGGCTATTCAATTTGATAATGGCATGACTGTTAATGACCTTGGAGAAAGCTATTTCAAATATAGTTTGAAGACAGAAAATAGTTTGCAAGAACTTGAAGCATGAATATATGGTTAAGAAATAGAAGTAGTAAGTAGAGATATACTTTGTGAACTTCACAATTTTGCATACTTCTGACCCTGAAGACTGGGCTTGTCTTAAGATACTTGTTTCATTTTTTCCCCTGAACAATAAAGAATTTAATTCTACTAATATTTGTTAAGAGATGCATATAACAGAAAATGGTTCTAGAATCTCTAAGAGAATATACAACTTAAAATGAATTCTTGAGGAATCATCAACAAGGTAAACATATAGCAAAGATGAACACTCACTCACATAGTTTAGTATGGAAATAAAAAGCTATCCTTACTCTAACATCTATTAACTACCCTTATATTTTTTCCCTTGCTTTGTAGCTGCAGCTCTTAATGTTGACCAAAAAAAAAAATTCAACCCTGAGTGGCCCATTGATTATAGTTTAATAGCAAGCACCTTGCAATGAAAAACCTGCCCTCTGATTGGCTCAAGCGTCTGGGACCTTTCAATACCAAATTTGGAAAGAATAACTTATTTATGAAGGAACTGCTCTCTTGGAATGACAAGTACCTCCATTCTCAGCTGAGCTCAAATAGTCTTATTGAATTACAAATCAGTAGAGGAGTGAAATGTGCTGCCATCAATAGTAATATCTACTGTCCAGGAGTTTATGTGTTTCTATGCCTACATATTTAAGAAGATGATTTGTTTTCTGTGTCATGGTTGAGGAACAGAAGATGAGGTTTGCTTAACTGATAAACTGAAAAATCAACCCATGTTATCCTCAAAATGAAAATGAGTCTCCCCCTCTGGGAGAAGGCAAATAAAATGTGTAAGAAAGTAACAGATTTCTGTTTCTGATTATACTCCTACTTGAAGACTACTGACCTTGATAGGAGTTTACACCTGGTGTAGTCCTTGGAACATATGAAAATATGCCTTTTTCTACTGAGTGGACGTGGTAATTGAGTTGAAAGTCATCCTAGGTAATATCTATATCTCTATCTATCTATCTATCTATCTATCTATCTATCTATCTATCTATCTATTTATAGATATTTATTTATCTATTTATAGGTATAGATAAATATAGATATACCTTTCTCTCAAAAAAATCTACATTTCTAATAGACTGAGATTAAATTTTTAGTGGAGTGGTCGTATGAGAATGGTGTTTTTGTCTAGAAGGTCTTAGCAATAGCGATGGAAGGAAAGAAATAACCATTTATTAAGCGCCTAAGTGTTAGAAATTATGTTCAACTTTTTTTTAATCACAATGTTGCAGCTGAGAAAACTGTAGCAGGCAGAAGTTAAGTGACTTGCTCAGGGTCACACAGCTTATGTTTGAGGCAGGATTTTTTAATAGTAATGAAATTTGAAGATCCCTTTGTATTGCCAAGCTAAGAGGTACTTAGCACCTAGTTTCAAATTAATTATATAAAGCCTCTGTTAAAGAAACAGAAGGTATGAACCCCTGTTGCTGATGTAACAGGAAGGGACTGAACAGGGATTATCTAATACTGTATATAAGAAAAGAGTCAGAACTTCTTGGGATAAGCATTGTTGAGGCAGGGCAGCTGCTGCTGGGGAGAGAGAGAGAGGGTTGGGGGAGAGAGAGACAGAGAGACAGAGAGACAGAGAGAGTTTCAGCAAGCATCTAAAGGCTGGGCTGCTACTTCTGGACTGAAGACTGAACTGAGAATTGAGAAGAACTGAAAAAAGGAAAAAGAATTGAGAACTAAGACAGAATTTTTTGGGAGAAGCCACATGGAGGCTGGATAAAGTAATTTTGATTTTGAGAAAGGAACTTGTAGTGGCGAAACTCGAACTTGTGGTGCCCGAACTGTTGATGACTTCCGAAGGCCAGCAGGAGCTGCTGAGGACTTCCAAGGGCCAGCTGAGCTGCTGAAGACTGAGGAAGAATGACTGTGGTCCTGGTACTTTGTAAAATGTTGTTGTGATTTTGTTAATGTCTATGAAGGTTATATGTGGATTTGTTAAGCTTTTCTTCCCAGGAACAGACACTGTGAGAGATCTGAAGTGGATGGGACACTGTGAGCTTCAATATGGAGCAGGAACTACGTGTAGAGCTGAACAAGGAATTGGGAGCTTTCTGCCCTTGAACTCAGGTGACAGTTTGGTGGATTCAGGTAGTAGCTACCTTCATTGAGTCAAGATGAAAAGACCTCTATATGGATACTGAGTAGTGACTGATGAAATTGCCTGAGTAGTGACTGATGAAATTATAACTGACTTGTGACCTAGGGGTGGATTACTTTTGTACTTTCCATTACCCCTTAAGAGGGTACTGAGTAGTGACTGAAGAAATTGTTACTTAATTGCACCCCATAAGTGGAGGAATTTGACTTTTGTACTTTGGGTACCTTGCCTCCTTAAGGATGATTGAATGATGGAGTTACTAAATGATTTAACTTTGTTTAAAAATATTTGAACATTTTCTTGAAAACTATGTGGCCATTTCAGTGATAAGTTACTGATTTTTGACATGGTGATTGCTTTATTTTGATTTTCTGTGATAAGTTGCAACAATTTGAATGCTGCATTTTGATTTTCTATGAATGTTTTGCTCTGATTTGTTATAGAATAAATAGAGAGTTTGCTATACTGTGTAATCAGAATCTTGAAAGCTATTCACAGCAGCAGTCCTCTGGAAAGCTGTTGATGCATGACTTTACAGATTTGAACTTAGATTTTCCTGATTCTAGTCTCAATGTTCTATCTACTGTGAAATCAAATTTCCTGATAGGGTAGGCAATTGGCATACACTTTTCAGAGGCAATGGTAGAATTGATTCGATTATAATTCTTTGAACAATAGGAAAGTGAGGTATGTATTTTGGAGATTGAAGGGAGTAATATATATACACAGTGGAAAATTGTCAACAAAAGAGCGTTATATCTGTCAGCTCAGAGCTGTGTGTCTTAGGTTCTTTAGAGTATATTGTCTGGAATTCAAATTTGAATGTTTGATGCTGGAAGCTTCACATTTTATGAGTCAGTAAACTGAATTTAGATTTAAATAACTAGAGACTGAAGGGATGCCCATCAACTGGAGTATTGCTGAACAAACTGTGGTCTTTTATTTCAATTCAATTGAATTACACTAAAATTTATTTGTTCCTTCTCCTTCATTCTCTAAGTGGACCATAACATCAGGAAGGTAATGCCATGACTTGCAAGTGAATTGGATGCAAGGGAGGTCTGTGCAAAGTCACCAGCCTCACTTTCTCCTCTGGAACAAGATACTGATCAAGACAACTGGAGATGGCCCTGGATGCAGTGTGATTCCTTGTCCTTTTTAAGCTAATGTCTTTCCCAGGTCTCAGTTAGTCTAAGTTAACATTCAGTGGTTAAGGCTAGGTAAGAAATGAGACAGAAAATGGCTTCTTTTATCTAGTCAAAAAAATCAGTCCAGGAGAGGAAGACCCTCAGGGTTTCTGGCCAAAGCAGAAACAATTGCTATTTACATTCACTCTGAATTCTCTAAAAGCTATCCTTACTACTGAATTTCTTATTGCTAATAATATCACCACTATTTCCCAGCTACTGTGCTAAAGAGTTTCATTATTTTGAACTCTTCCCTTTCCTTAGGCTTTCTAAGCATTATGTTTTTTAAAATATTGAATATTAAACATTATATCAGTGATACCCGAATCCATCTACATATCAAACCCTTGTCACTCTTTTCTATTCCCAGAATTGTTGTGATAATAAATCTTTTGACTCACAGAAGGATTATTTTGACAACTTTTTAACTAGTTTCCTTTCCTCATATCTTTCTAAGCAATCACACACACATATACACATACACGTGTATATATACATATATATGTTTATGTATATACATACACACATGCAAACACATACAAACAATATGACTTATCTTTAAAAATCATGTGAGGCTAAAACCAGATAATTCTGGAAAGTACTTTGAAAAATTAATGTTACAGAAATATAATTAATGGTAATAATATTTCAATAATAGTTATTATTAGCCTATTATCACCAGTACCTTAATCGGGTAATGTCCATTTAATGAGCCTTATTCTGCCCTCTTATTGAGCTGATTCAATGTTCCTAGAGTAATACAGGGGTATGTTTGTAAAAATGTTTTACAACAGGACTCTCTGAAAAAAAAAAGATATGCAAAGGCACTTTAGATCAAATCTACATTATTTACAGTTTCTTAAATTCAGACTAATAAACCAATTCCCATTTTTAGCCAGTTGTTAAGGTCCAAAAGTTAGTACAATAAAATTTACCTATGGATTTTTTTGACTGGTTGGAAATAATTCCAGCACTTTCTCTGATATTTCCCTAAAGAAAAGACATGATGAAAGAAAATGAAGAATTTTTAATAAGAATTTGCACAGATTTGGGGGGAAATTACAAATTAGTAAAGAAAAAATATAACAAGAATTTTTAAAATTTAAAATATACTGTGAATAATAACCACAAAACAGAGACTTTTATGCACTTACTACAAAGATAATAAGTTTAAACTGTAAATATTTCTTTCAGTCTATCCTCTCTCTTTAATTCATGTACTGTTCTGGTTTTCCCACTCCTCTACTCAAAAATCATTTTGTTATTAATATTGTTTACTGAATGAAGTATAAAAATCATACCCTGCCATTCAAAATCACCCACAATCTGTTTCCAACTTGCCTTTCCAGCTCTTTCATATTCTTCATGAGTTTTATATTTCAGGTAAATAGTCTACTTTCAGACCCTCCCTTTGACATCTAAAACAATTTTTATGAAGTCTAGGGGTGTCCAGTGATAATTAGTACCTCTGGTGTGACTGCTGCTGAGCCCTTTTCAGGACTACTTTCTACTTTTGGTGAGCACCCTGATTCACCCAATTCTCATATGTTTCTCTAAGAGCTTTAACAGGTTCAGTGGCCACACACCAGTGAACCATTTTGGCAGATGGACTAAACCAAGTTGATGGTAACCAAGGGGCTTTAAATCTCTCAACAAATTAGCATGGTGTCTACCCAAAGCATGTGAAGTCTTTTTCTGGTGGAATGGGTGGATGTGAAAAATTACTTCCAACAGACCATAAAAGTGACAGAAGCAAGTATATTGGAGTGCTTAGAGATTGGTTAGACATTGAGGAAGCCAAGATCATTCACACCATCACAAGTCATCTTGACTTCTGTTTTACCTCTGGATGCTAATGATTTTGGAAGAGAGCAGGAGACCAATAGCTTCATGCAATTCAGTCCCTAAAATCCAATTCATGTCAGAGTCAAAAGATGTATCATACCATTTTAAGTCAATCCCTTTCAGAACCAAACTTCCAATTGAAGTAGAGGTCTTAAACGACATCAGGATCCTCTCATTTGTTAAGAAGCCTGGTGCTGATTCTATTCCAGTGATGATTTAGAAGGCAGAGGGTCAGCAGCATGTAGAAAAACTTGGTGAAATTTTCCAGGTTATATAAGAAGAGGAGGTTATCTCCCAGGAGTTCAAGTATCCCTCCATTGTTCATTTCTGTAAAGCCAAGCATGAGCAGCTTTCCAGAGGACTACTACAGTGAATAGCTTCAAGGTCCTGATTACACAGTATAGTGAACTCTTTATTTATTCAGTAACAAACTAAGACAAAACATTCACAGAAATCAAAATACGATGTCCACAATATTGTAGCATAATAAGTTATCACCAAAGTGGCCACATAGTTTTCACCAAAGTGGTCATCTAGTTTTAAACAAAGTATATTCATTTAGTAAGTCCTTAATTCAATTATCCTTAAGGAGACTTGTCTCCTTAATGGACAAAAAGTACACAGGTCAAAGTTTTCCACTCCTAGGTCACATTGTCTTAATCTCTTCAATCAAAAAGTCTTCTTTCTTTTTAATTGCAGAAGTCCTTAATTCAATCATGTAAATGTAAAAGCAAAAGATCTCCACACCTAGGCCATAGTAAATCATGATCTTCTCATTTCACATTAAATACCCAAGGAGAGGTCTTTTCATCTTGACTTTTTAATTTCTCAGCTTCCATGGTTCTTCTTCCATGGTCCCAGCTTCTGCTTGAAGTTGTCACTTGTCACCTGTCACCTGAGTTCAAAGGCAGACAGCTCTCAGTTCCTTGTCCAGCTCCTTGTGCAGTCCCTGGTCCATATTGAAGCCCACAGTGTCTGGTTCACCTCAAGTCCTTCACAGTTTCTGTTCTTGGGAAGACAAAGCTTAACAAACCACAATACCATCCATGCACATTGCTGGCATCCTCATCAATTCACTTTCTGCCTGTGGAATCAACATAGACGAAACAACAAGGTCTGAGGAATCAACACAAATCATCAGTATAGTCCCAGGACCTCTGAAAACATCAGTAAGACCCTCCTCCAGGATTAGTGTAAACGTACAACAAGAAAATCCACTTTCAGGGATTCTGTAACAATAGCGATGTCCTCTATCAACAGACAAATCTGACAAAGTAACATCAAAACAGACAGAAAAGTACCAGCACTACAGTCATGCTTCTTTCCAGTTCTCCTCTCTTCTCATTTCTCAATTCTTCTCAATTATCTTCTCAGTTTTTCTCAGTTCTCAGTTCTGCCACTACAAGATCTGTTCTCAATTCCATTCTAAATTCATAGCAGTTCTCAGAAGTTCTCAGGATCCTGGCAGTTCTCTCTTTCTCTCAGCAATTCTGGCTCTGTAGCTTGGGATTTTCCTTATATATGGTATTAGCTCCTCCCTGTTACTTCCCTTCAGTTACATCAGCAACTTCCTCTCACTGTGGGATTCACAAGTTTTGGATCTTAAAACTTTATACCATCACAAACTTGAAACAAGGTGCTAAGGAACTGTTTGATTGCTAATATAAGGGGCAGGGAAGATCTTCAAATCCCCATTACTATTACATTCTCTATAAAGGAAAAGGTAATTTAATATATTTTATCTGTTTTTGCAGCACTTAAAACAGTTCTTTGAATACAGTGGACACAGTACTATTTTATGAATTTAATTATTTAATTGAAGAACTTTTCTCACTCTCTTGATCTGATGTCTACCAGTTCTATCGTGCAAATATAAAGATGAAATTAGAGTAGTTGGAGAAAAAAGTTTTTAAAAAGAGAAATAGAGGTAATTATTGGACTACTGGTATTGTAGTGGAACATGTAAAAGAGAAATTCAGTCACTGGATGATGGTCCTGTAGGGCAGAGAAAGGAAAAAAAAAAAAGGAGATCCTGGCCTAGCAGCAAAGTAAATCTGGAAAGACAGTGACACAGCTAAAGACCTGTTAATTAGTCTGAAAGAAAAATCAGAGAAAACAAATATTGCCTGATTTTATAGGTGAGAGCACAAACAAAAAGAACAAATTACAGCAGCTGGACTGGCAGAGAACCAGATCCATATAGGGAACAGATGTCCTATTTACTTCTTCTTTATATCCTCGCAAATGTAAGACTGAGCTAGCATATGACAAGTTATTAGAAAAATAGAGTGAAGATGAAACTAATGGATAAGAAGGTAAAATTTTACCTACAAATTGCAAAACTTTTCCTGCAAAAGAGAAAAAAAAAGAAGTCAATAAGCTATTTCATCTTCATGATACAAAATTATTTTGACTGGTTTCTTCAATAAATTCATTATCAATACTGATTATTTTAAAATTGTGTAGATACAGTTTTCATCAAACATCCTGATAATCTTTCTGTAGCTCCCTATTATTCACCAAATAAAGTCCAATCTCTTATCTTAGTGCCCGAGGCCTTCAATTACTCAGTCTTATCTCTAAGACTTTCATTAATCTCCTGTACTGTATTCTTGTTAAACTTGAAGGCCCATAGTCCTTTTTAAACATTCAATATATTCCCATCTTTACATCTTTGCTTTTTGCATTCTCTTCAAATTCTGTCCCCTTAAATTCTTCCTTATATATTCCCTAGCAATTCTTTTAGAAAAAAGGTAAAATGTCATTTCTTTGGCAATGCTTTATTTGATTCTCTCCAGTTTGAAATGACTTTCTTTTCGATTTTGATATAGGCCTTTAAACCTCTCTCATGTTCTGTTTGTATTGTAGACCAATTTACATTATGCATTTCCTGAATTGTCCTTGTACATTTCTTTATGTGTGATATAACCAAGATGATTTTATGCTCTGTGAGGAAATGAATGCCATATTAATGTCAATTACTTAGCATTAGTATTACTTATGTCATTGTAGTTGTTGTTCAGTCATTTTTCAGTAATATTTGACTCTTCATCACCCTCTTTGGGGATTTCTTTGCAAAGATACTGGAATGTTTGTCATTTACTTCTCCAGTTCAATTTTCAGATGAAGAAATGGAGGCAAATAGGGTTAAATGACTTACCCAGGGTCACACAGCTTGTAAGTGTCTGAGACCAGATCTGAACTCATAAATGTTAGTCTTCCTGATTGAAGGTCCAATGCTCTATCTACTGTTCCACCTAGTTGCTACATAGTAGGGAGTTAAAAGTAGTAATTGCATAAATAAATGAATAAATGGAAAATGTTATTTGGAAAACTGCTGTAATAAAAAAGTTTCTTGTGTTTTCTTTAAAATATGATTGTAGTCTGATTAACCATAGGCCTAGAAGCAGAACTCCTTAGTTAACAATTGTCAGTGAACCAACATCTTGCTTTTCATTCTTCTTAGTTTGGGGTGGGGGGAGCAAAACAACGCAAAATGCAACATCTCACAAAATGTCCATAGCTTTAGTGATTAGACCTTGAGACGACATCCACATTAAGTATTTTAAAACAGAAACAGTATTTTAACTTTTACTTAGAACCTTCACTTCATTATTAGCAGTGTGGTGCAAAGGAAAGAACGCTGACCTTGAAGTTACAGGATGTGAATAGGAATTCCATCTCTGCTCACTGCTACCTGTGTAAACTTAGAAAAGTCAGCTAACTGACTGGTTAACCCCATGTCTGGACCTCAGCTTTATCATATATAAAATCAGGGAATTGAAACACATGACCTCTAAATGATTATTTTCATTTACTCAAAGTAAAATATTTTGCCCTGAGAGCATTGCTCATTATAACACAATGGGCTCTTGGAATCATTTATAAAATAGAAATGAAATACTTACATCAGGCTTAGATATAATTCCAGAGGTAACCTGTTTGGGTATTACTTGCTGAAGCACTCTATCTTCATTTATTTTAGTATCTAAAATGAATCTCCCCTATGAGCAAAGTAGTATTGTGTGGGAGGAAAAGCAATGCAATCTTCTCTTAAAGCTGAAAGGCAATTCAGTTTATTAAATTAATGAACATTAATTTCAGCATTTCCAATTAACCTTCGATATCCCCAAAGTCCCCTAGAGTTTCCAGTTGTCACTATCCATTAATCTTTCTCAGCTAGGACTTGAATCATACTTCTGGTAATATGCCATTCTCATTGACTGTAATTAGTTGGGAAAGAGCACCACTTTCAAGGGGTCGAATGCCAAGGGCCCATGGGGTGAGGTGAAATATAATATTAATCTGGCATATCTGGAAAAATATATTTGTTCTCTTTCATTCACACAGAGAAGAGAACATGCCAGGATCACTTTGGAAAAGCCATTCAATCCTTGCTCAGTACTTTCATGGTGGTAGTATTGTGGAAAATGTCCTTGTTTTGGAAAGATATTTCTTTCTAGTGCCTCAGTGCATCGATCTGGAAAATTAAATTAAAGGCAGGAGTACAGTCGAAACTGATCACTACATTGGACCTGAGTGTCCCTTCAGGAATAAATTATAAAATGAGATCAGCCAGATCATAGACAGCAAAGATGAACTGGACTAAATTTATCTAACCCTTAATTTGAAATATGATTACCAAGACAGGCAAAGAAGATAAAAAACAATTTTTATATGATCATCAGCCTCTCTTTTTTCAATTGTTCCATTCCTAATTATTTGAGTGCCGGGCCATGTTTTTTCCAGTTACAACTCATTAATTTCTTTACACAGAAGAACTCAATAGTAATAGTGGAACTTGAAGTGTAATTTTAATTAAAAAACATGGTGCATCAGTGTGAAAAATAAAATATTTCCCCTGAAAATATGAATAAAGTCATTGAAGAGTCTTCACAATTTAAATGAATTTTTGATAATTCTAAAACTTTGAATTTAACAATTGCTCATGACTTCATTTTCACTTTCAAAAAGTCTTCTCTTTTATTCATTGACATAGAAAGGCAATATTTGCACTACTCTAGTAGATAGGAGAAGTACCTCTAGACTAGTTGACAATCCATTTTTATAGTTTTATGATTTACCGTAAGGTCTTTTTCAGTTGTTCAACATCTACCAAATCCATACTTCTTTCTGCAATTGAAGATAGAAAAGAAGAGGCACTTCATTCAGAAATCTGTTGTCAGTTGGGTATAGTGAATTCTTGGGGGGATATAGTCTGAAGTGAGCATTTTATGTAGTCTTTAAAAATTTCAATGACTACTTACAAAAAAAAATGTTTGATGCTGTTGCACAGACTATCAAAATAATTACTGCTGCAAGAAATATTTCTCACTTAAAGTGAAAATCATGATGTTTGCTTTTGGGCTGTGTTTTTAAGATGGTTGGTTTGGTCTTTTAATGCTGAAAATTCTACAGAGGTCGATAGGAGGGAAATTCATGAGTTCCACAGAATGGGAAGTATATGTCTCCCTAGTAAGCCAAAGCTGAAGAATATAGAACAAATAGTCAAAGATACCAAATTGAAAGGATTTTAGTAACATACACACACACACAATTAACTTCGATATTCTAGTGAGATAGTTTACTTGTATCTAGGAATCATTGTACTTAAATATGTAGATAAGTATTCACAATCTGATGAGTTCACTGGATTTGGCACTCTGCGAAAAAAATGAAAACAAAATTGAAAATTGTCCTCCATTACATAGAGGCCCCTTCTAATCCTTCCAGATATCAAGGTTGGCAATGATAGAAAGAGGGAGGAAATATAATAATAACAATAATTATTATCACATTTATATATTACATATAAGTTAATAATTCTCTTTTCCCCTAAAATTCAAATTTCATTGGTATATCAATACCCTATGAAGAAACTACTGCTCCCAATTCCTATTGGCAATTGCACCGCAATTTATGGTCTTAAGCAGAGGTACATAACAATTTGTGTTGTGTGTATATGTGTGTGTGTGCATATGTTATAGACTCCTTTCAATAGCCAATAGTCAATTTGCTAGTTAGTATCAAGTAACACTTATTAATTTTGTTATTAATGATTATACATCATAAATTGTATCATTAATTTATAATATTAATATAATGGCATCTACTATGTGGCAGGTACTGGTGGCAGACTGGAAAAGCATATGGAGTCATTCTCAGAATCATATTTATAAATTAATAAAATAAATTACTGGAATGCAAAAGAGCTAATTATAGTGAAAAATGGTTATACAAATATTTTAAAATTCATGATTCCCCAGTCCTAGGTAAAGAATTAATATCTTAGAGAGTTTCCTAGGCCACTAAAAGGCTGCATGACTTACCCAGGAAGATGCAACTACTATGAAACAGTGACAGGACCTGAAACAAGGTTTTCCTGACTCTGTGGCAGACTATCACTTAGACTACCTATAAACACTCATTTTTGGAGGTAGTTTCATCATCTTCCCACAATCAAAACCAAACAATACAATATGTCATCGAGTTCATCTAGTACTATTCCTCATGATTATAAACAAACAAAAGGATGCCATGAAAAAATTAATTTGTTCAAATGCCTGTTATAGAGGATAAAATGGTATAGACTTATCTGAAAATGTTAACATGTTCCTCTTTAGGAATAGAAAATTAAATCTCCTCAATAATGTTTAGTTTCTTCAAATACTGAAATATTCATAACTTTTGCTTTATTTCTTGTTGCTATTAGACTAAAGTACATCAGGACTCAAAGAGTAATCATCAAAAGTCTAGTTTCTCCAACTGGGAGGGGGACCCATATGTACAAAAATATTTATAACAGCTCTTTTTGTGGTGATAAAGAATTGGAAATCAAGGGGATGCCCATCAATTGGGGAATGGCTGAACAAGTTGTGGTATATGAATGTAATGGAATATTATTGTGCTATAAGAAATGAGGAGCAAATGGACTTCATAATAACCTGGAGAGACTTATATAAACTGATGCTGAGTGAAGAGAGCAGAACCAGGAGAACTTTGTACACAATTACAGACACATCATATGTGTGACGACAAACTTTGATAGACTGGGGTCCTCTCAGCAATGCAAGGTTATAAGACAGTTACAAAAGATTTATGACGGAAAGATATATCCACATCCAGAGAAAGAACTACAGTGTCCGAATGCAGATTGAAGCAAACTACTTTCTCTCTCTCTTTTTTTTTCTTCTTTCACATTGTTCACTCCATTGGTTATAATCCTTCTTTACAACTTAATTAATGTTTAATGTGAAGGTATTTGTAGATCCTTTATTTGATAGCTTGCCTTGATGAGTGGGATGATAGGGAGCAGGAGAAAATTTGAAGCTCAAGGAATTGTGGAACTGAATGTTGTAAACTAAAAAGTAAATAAATAAATTTTTAAAAAGTCTAGTGTCAATTTGGAAGTAAACGTTTAAATAATTTTCACAGATATCAGTGAATGATCCATGCTATTTAACATTTTAGATCCTTGACTTCAATAAGGGTATAGATATTGCACCTTTTAAATATGTGCATAAACATTGGGAAAGTTAACAGGGTGACACAGTTGGAATCTTAAAAAAAAAGATCTTAACATAGTAGAATGTTAGATCAAATGTAAATGTTGAATTTTGATATAAATATTGGTTCCAGAAAAGCAATTTCACAAGTGGGCAATGGGCGTAACCTAATTAGATCTGAAAAAGATCTAGCATCTTAGTAGACCAAAAGCACAATCAACAGTGAAATATACAAAAGCTAAAGTGATTTGTCAATAGTCATAGTATATAGGTTATGGAGCTAATAGTGAACATTATCAGGATTAAATGGCTATCTGTCAAATATGTTTTGGATGTCATTATTTTCAGATGTGAATTGGTGTATCAACAATGCAATATTCACAGTGCCTAAGATAACTATAAATATACTGATATAGTTATTAATCACAAAACATACCAGGCTCTCTACATGGGGAATAAAGTTAGAACATTTATTTAAATACCAGAAAACTGAGTCCCAAAACCAGAAAGTCAAAGCCATCACAGTAGTTATGAAGTTGGTAAACATAGTTAATTAGTAAACATCCACATTCTCAAACCTTCAAAACAGAATAGGCTACCTCAGGCAAATATCCTCCTCCATTCACTCACCACAACTGCTCAGCATTCACACAGCATGCTTCCAGAATCTCCCCCCCCCCCCGAAGATGTTGTCCATGGCAGTCCTCAGCAGGAGTACTTAGCAGAAATTCTGGATTGCTCAAACAAAAGGAGTTCATGCCACTGCTGCTGCTGCTGCTTCCACCTCTGTTCTAGTCATTGCAGGCACTCTAGCTTGACTTCTGCTTACTCTTGTCCCACCCCTTCCTGCTATGCCAGCAAATTCAAGGGGCATGGAAGACCTTCAAATCCCATAACCATTACAGTTGGTATAGATGGCCCCCAAATCCCTTTAAATTCTATAGTTCTGGAATTCTCGGATCTTGTATTCTTCCTTATTTAGCATATAGCATTCATTGTTTACTTGTATGTGCCACATTTTAGGAACATTATAACCAAGTGTGAAAGTTTGCAGAGAAGAGTAAGCAGGGATCTTCTAAGTTGATATCATATGAGGATTGGTTAATAGAACAGGGTAGAACCTTCCAGGTGGAGGGAAAATTATTTGGAGTCACATGATTTCTGTCAAAGGTTTTCAAATAGCATTTTTTACATAAAGAAAAAACAATCTTGTTCTACACATCTCCAGAGGGCAGATCTAGGATCAATATGTAGAGACTAATGTGATATATGTATATATGTGTTTATATGTAACAAACACATATATGTGTAGAAATGTGTCTATATATCTACATGTACTCCCATGCATGTGTATATATGTATGCTGTGTGTATATACAAGTATGTATGTGTGTGTGTATTTGTTCAATCATATCTGACTCTTTGTGATATTATTTGGGGTTAACTTGGCAAAGATACTGGAGTGGTTTGCCATTTCCTTTTTCAGATCAATTTACAGATGATTAAACTGAGCCAAACAAGGTCAAGTGATTTGCCCATGGTTGCTCAACTTCTAAATGTCTAAGGACAGATTTGAACTCGGGTCTTCCTGACTCTCGGCCTCACACTTTATCTACTGCATTACATAAAAGTGTAATGAGTTGCCTCAGGGGGTCAGAGTTTCTTCTTTATCAGAGGTTTTCAAACAAAGGGAAGTTGACCACATGGTAGAGAAATTTCTTTGGATATGGGTTGAACTGCATGGGCCACTATCCTATTTTCCATGTAAAGATTGCAAATTTTACTGAGTTTGACTACAGAATCCTCTATCTTGCTACTTTAATCCTTTTCCAACATAGGCTATAATTAATGTTAGCAGATCATCAATAAATCTTGGCATAGAGAACATAAAATAAAAACATAAAAACCTGCATTTGGTCACAGTTGCCACTCAGATGTTCACAGTATTCCTCTTTATAAATAATTAATAAACTTTGGCAAGTCTGAAGCAAATGAATGCAAGCCCACACATGACTTAAATCACAATAGATTACAACCTTGACAGAATAATCACAACATGAAATCACATTCAGAGTACTTATGAGAGGACATGGGTAAATGCCACATAGAATGAACAGGTAAAATCATTTGAAATCTGCATTAGAGGGAATATTCATATTTATGGAATTACATGTCCACTTCAATATTTTAGTGCACAGTTTTTGTCTCAGTTGCTATTCACAGTCCTCCTCTGAGGCAAGTGTGATGATATTAGTCTCCCCATTTCATATATCCAGAAATCCCCCAAAGTAGCAGAACCAACAATTCTGTAAATTTTAGGTGTTTTTGCTGCATAATGTGTCAACACTAAGATTATAAATTCATATTTATGACAAATGCACTCCACTCTGCATCTGCTATTTTGCCTGATTTCAGCTTCACAGAATAAGATGTTCATCCCAGGTGAAGCTCATCATTTCTAATCTTATTACCACTCTGCTGACTCAGGTCTTGATTAAAGCCATTTCCTTTAGTTGCCTCTTCCATCTGATTGGAAGGTTAGAGGATAGAGTACTAAACTCCTCCCAGTGCCTTCCTTTATATAAGGGCAGAAATTGAACTTTTCGCTTCACTCCATTTTGCTTCTGCTCACATACCTCATTTAAATTCCATGGAACAACAACAAAAAAAAGGCTCTATGCTGGAAACCTTCTGGCATTCCCTTGCTTTCCTGCCTTCTTTTTCTATCTCTCCCAATTAGATTGTAAGCTCCTTGAGGGCATGGTCTATCTTTCTTTTTATTAATCTATCCCCAGAGTTAGCATTGTACCTGGCATACATTGGGAACTTAATAAAAATGTCTTGCCTTGGATATTTAGATGAGTCCTTTTAACTTAAAGTGATATCAACTGATAGCTAGCAACAACTATTATGAAGAACTCTACTCAAGGAAGAATAGTAGTGGCAAAGCTTTAAAGGTACTATTTTTGCTTTTTTTTGGAGGGCAATTGGGGTTAAGTGACCTGCCCAAGGTCACACAGCTAGTTTTTGTGTTAAGTGTCTGAGGCCGGATCAGAACCCAGTTTCTCCCAACTCCAGGGCCAGTGCTCTATTCACTGTGCCACCTAACCTCCCCTTTATTTCTTTTGTTATGTTGGTCAAGTTTTTTTTTTTCCCCTATTGCATATTTCTGGGAGACCTATGATCCTTAGGTTGATCGTGTGCATCCTGTCTCTGGGTTCAAAGTGTTTTGCTTGCATAGTGAGCATGTATATATGTATATATATGTACATATATACATTATACATAATGTATATATGTATATATAGATTAGGCTCTACACATGCATTCCTATTAAATATATTTTCACAGTTGTCATGTTGTATAGAAAAATTAGAACAAATCTGAGGAATCATGAAAAAGAACAAAAAAGAAAACTAAACAAAAAGAAAATAGTCTGATTTGCTCTGCATGCATTCTTTCTCTGGATGTGGATGGCATTTTCCATCATGAGCCCCTTGGAATTGTTTTAGAATTTTGCATTGCTGAAATGGGCTAAGTCTATCAAAGTATGTTAATACACACTGTGGCTGTTACTGTGCACAGTGTTCTCCTGGTTCTACTCCACTCAGAATCAATTCATATAAGTTTTTCCAGGTTTTACTGAAGTCGGCCTATTCATCATTTCTTATAGCACAATAGTATTCTGTTACATTCACATACCACAACTTGTTCAATCATTCCTCAATTGATGGGCATCCCCTCAATTTCCATTTTCTTTATATCTTATTTTTCTCTTTACATCTTATTTTATAATGGATTTAATCATAGCATCTACCTCACATTTTTCATGAAGATAAAAAAAAGAATATTTGTAAAGTGTTTTTCAAACCTTAAAACTTCATAAAATCTATCATTTTTAGCATAATTTTCATAATTAATTATGCAACATAAAATTTAGAACTTTTAAATACCTAATATTTCAATGAATCCATAGGTTAGACTGTCACTCATCGTTGTCTTTTCTTACTGTGCTAATATCATCCATGAATTCCCCTAAATCCCACATAGAGAATTTTTTCCCCAAAATGGTGAAGACCTATGCCTAGAACTCTTCATATTCTGTGGATGCTGAGAAAGTGTGCAATTTGTCCATATGCACTACTTATCCCTATGGTAGGGTTGGCACTTTTTTTCTGTTCATTTTCTCCAACTTAAAAATTATTTAATAATGTGATTTCTTCCTATTCATTATTGCAAAATAGTTGCCTTCCTCAACTCACCTGTCTTTCTCACACTCGTTATTCAATGTCTTTTCAAGCTCTGCTGATTCTACACTTCTAACATTACTGTTATCATTTTATTTGCCTCTGTTACTGACACCACCCTGGTATAAACCATCATCATCTCATGCCTGAATTATTATACTTTTTTTCTGGTTGATCTCCCTTCCTCAAATCTATCCCCATTCTAATATATTTTTTCCACTCGGTTATCAAAATGATCTTCCTAAAGTGCATGTCTAACTTTGCTATTCAATAAATTTAAGTGGTATCTTAGTATCCATAGCATGAAATATAAAATCCTCTGTTTGACTTTTAAAGTTTTTCATAATCTGACTCCTCACTACCTTTATAATCCTGTTACTCCAGATTTCCTGAAACATACTACTTCATCCAATAGCAATTACCTTCTCACACAAGAATAATTAATTCTATTAGTTGATATAGTGTTTGAGCAATGTAAAAACATGAGGTCTTTCCAATTCCTTCTATAATGTAAATATGATCTTAATTCCTATATCACATAATCAAAAAGGGGGAGAGTACAGATTATCATATCTAATAAATATTAATGTTTAAAATTAATAAGATTCTAGCAAAGAGACTCCAAAAATATTCTGAAAAGTTTACAAACTGATTAAGTTAGATTTATATCAAAATTATAGCTCTGGTTCAATATTAGGAAAACTTTATACTTAACTTTTCTTATAAGAGCAAGAAAGTCATTCTATTATACTAATAGAAGCAGAGGTTTTTTTTTTTTTTTTTTTTTTTTTTAAAATCCTACTCCCATTCCTGTTGAATAGGCCATTAAGAGTAGGGATATTTTTATTTTTATTTAGCATAATAAATAATATGTATCTAAAACCCAATATCCAACTTTATCAATAATAGTGGTAAATTAAACCCTTTCTAGTAACATCAGTGATAAAGAGGGTTTGTACATTATCAGCATTGCAATTCAGCATACTACCAGAAAAGATAATAAGAAAAAAAAAGAAATTGAAAGAATAAAATAGTCTAAGAAGAAATATAATTATTCCTTTTTATAGATATGATGATTTGCTTAGAAAATTTTAGATAGAAAACAAAAATTCAAATTTAAAGAATAAACAACTAAAGTTAATCTGCAGAATATATTTTAAAAACAGGAAAATCACTAGCATTTTTATGTCACATAAAAATTTAAGCAGAAACAAATATAAAGAAAATTTAGTTTAAAATGACTAGAGAAAATATAAAATACTTGATATTATAATTGTCAAGATAAACATAGCAAATCTACAAATATAATTAAAAATACTACACAAATAATTACATCGAAATAATTGGAGAAATAGCAAGTCTTCTAGGTAAATTGAGCTGATATAATAAAATTGGCAATATTCCATAAACTAAGTTACTTATTGTCTTCCATAGCAATAAAACTTCCAAAAAATTATGTAAAGATGTGGAAATTTTTTTAAAAACACATTTAGGAAAAAAATTCAATAACATCAATAAAATTTATTTTAAAAAGTGTAAAGGATAGGGGCCACACAGTACTATTTCTCAAGCTATAATACATAGCTGTAATTATTAAATCAAAGAGATATTTTTATGCAATAATACTGTTTTAAGAAATAGAGCAAAACAGATTAGGTATACAATATGTAAAACCTGAGGAACACAGTAACTTATTATTTAACTAATCTGAAAATTATATCTATTGGAGTAAAAATTAACTCATGGACAAAGAACAATTGGGGAGACTGGAAAACAGTATCGCAAGAAATAAATAGCCACCAGCAACTCATACAATACAGCAAGATAATCTCCAAATGGGTACTCATTCAGTAGAAAAGGTGAAATATTAAATTCAAGAAACATGGAAGAAATTATGTTTCAGAAATTACCTAATGTTTGGAAGAATTAATGATGAAACAAAAGGTAGAGATAATCAGAGAGTGTAAAATTGACTGTTTTGATGATATAAAAATAAAGCTAAATTTATAAGATTAAAGCAAAATCAAAACAGCTAAAATTAGAAGAAAAAAAGGTACCTGGAAAAAATATCTTTGTAGAAAGCATTTCTAATAAAGGTCACATTCCTTTTTTTTTAGCATATACTTTTTTCTTTTTGCTTTTTGGAGGGCAACTGGGGTTAAGCTACTTGACCAAGGTCAAATGGCTAGTAAGTGTTAAGTTGTCTGAGGCCAGATTTGAACTCAGGTCCTCCTGACTTCAGGGCTAGTGCTCTATTCACTGCATCACCTAGCCACCCCATATACTTTTTTTAAGTTCCTCAGTTACATGTAAAAACAATTTTAACCTTCATTTTTATAACTTTGAATTCCAAATTCTCTCCCTCCCCTCACACCACTGGGAAGACAAGCAGTTGAATATGTTATACATGGGTAGTAATGCAAAACATATTCATAATAGCTATGTTGTGAAAGAAAACAGACCAAAAAATATCAAGAAAAATAAAGTAGGAAAAATATGTTTCAATTTGTATTCAGATACCATCCGTTCTTTCTCTGGTGATGGATAGCATTTTTCTTCATAAGTCCTTCAGAATTGTTTTGGGCGATTATATTGCTGAGAATAAGTTATTCACAGCTAATTATCTTAGAATAATGCTATTACTTTGTACACAGCACATTTCAGTTTGTCTCAACCCCTACAAGTAGAGGTCTAATTTCTAAGATATGTAGAAAAAAAGTTTCCAAAGAATAAAAGTAGTTCTCTAACTGCTAAATGTTCAAAGGACATTAACAATATATTTTCAGAGAAAGAAATCCATACTAATAATAGCCATATAAAAAAAACTAATAATTAAATCAGTAATAAAATAACTCAGGGTCTCAAACTCTCATCTCTCAGAGTGGTAAAACTTATAAAAAAGGAATCTGACAAATACTGGAAAATCTATGGAGAAAAAAAACACAAATTAAACACCCTTCATAAAACTATAAAATGGTCAAAAGGATTTTGAAAAGAAATTTAGAATTGTGTTTCAAAAGTCATAAAATTTTGCACATTCTTTAACCCAGAGGACTAAGTATATCAAAGAAAATAAAAATGAATTTTCTAGGAATTTATTTTAAGTAAAGTGAGTAGAAACTGGAGAATAATTTATGGAACAGAAAATATAACTTGTTTTTAAAATTAATTTATTTTTGGTTTTAAATATTCACTTTCATTTATTTCACTTTGAGTTCTAAATTTTCCCCCTTCCCCAAATTGTCATGCAATCTAAATAGGCTATATGTGAACAATCATTTAAAAAATAATTTCCACATTAGTCATGTTATGAAAAAATAATTATAACAAAATGGAAAAACTACTACCAAAAAGAAAAAAAATAGTATACTTCTATCAGCATTCACCCTCCATATTTCTTTTTCTGTATGTGGATAACATTGTCTATCATGAGTCTTTTTGAATGGCCTTAGATCATTACTTTGCTTAGAAGAGCTGAGCCTATCAAAATTGGTCATCAAACAATGTTGGTGTTTCTATGTACAATGTTCTCCTGGTTCTGCTCACTCCACTTAGCATGAGTTCATGTAACTCCAGGATTTTCTAAAATTCACCTGCTCATCATTTCTTCTGGAGCAATATTATTCCATTACATTCATATAACACAATTTGTTCATCCAATTCCTGACTTATGGGCATTCCCTCAGTTTCGAAATCTTTACCACTACAATAAGAGCTGCTATAAATATTTATGTACATGTGGAACCTTTTCCTATTTTTATGCTTTTGGGAGGGATAAAGACCTAGTACTAATATTGCTGGATGAAAGGGTATACACAGTTTTATAATCCTTTGGGTATAGTTCTAAATTATTCTCCAGAATGATTGGATCAGTTAACCACTCCACCAACAGTGCATTAATGTTCCAATTTTCCTCCATCTCCAACATTTATCACTTCCTTTTTCTGTTATATTAGCCAATCTGATAACTGTGAGGTTGTACCTCAGAGCTGTTTTAATTTGCATTTCTCTAATCAATAGTGATTTACAGTATTTTTTCACATGACTATAGATAACTTTTATTTCTTTACCTGAAAATGGCTTTTTCATATCCTTTGACAATTTATCAATTGGGGAATAAATTGTATTCTTATAAATTTGACTCAGTTCTCTATATATTTTAGAAATGAGGTTTTTTTTCTTATCAGAGACACTAACTGTAAAAATTGGTTTCCAAGCTTTCTGCTTCCTTTCTAATCTTGGTTGTATTGACTTTGTTTGTGTAAAACTTTTCATTTTTGGATGGAGTCAAGATGGCAGAGTAGAAACAGGACTTCTGTGGGGCTTCCGTTCCCACCTCCTCCAATTCATATAAAAAATGACTCTAAACAAACTTTGGAGCTACAAAACCCACAAAATGACAAAGAGAAGCTAACCTCCCACTGAACACAGCCCAGCAGGCTGGCAGGAAGTGGCCAGCACAGCATTCTGGGTGCCAAGCCCAGCCCTGCATGACCCCTAGGTTTTAGCCTCAGGGTGGCCACAACCAGCCACAGGCTGGAGTGACTTCATATCACCAGCAGCTGTGGTGGTTTCCAGAATTATCAACCCATAGATGCTAAGGACAAAGTGAGAGGTTAGTACAGTTTGGACATTGAGACCTGGGAGGTCGTAGTGAGGTCTAGCCTTTGCCCCCAGGGTGAGAAGTGACTGAGGCATGGAGGACAGGAAACCACTCCCATGCAGATGCTTCAGAGCTCCTGGTCTGCAGATTGTAGGGGGACCAAGTGACCAGTCAGAGGGGTAATCACTCTTGCTTTAACCTACTTGGATCTGGATCAGGGTGGAGGTCATGGGGTGCCTAACCAGTCTGCCAGAGCTTATAAAGGCTTCTGAGAGGATAGCCAGCTAACAGCTCCAGCAGTTGAGAAAACCCCAGCATTTGGGATAAAGCTCCCCACTCTGGTAACAGAGTTCTACTGTGGCAAAATGTTCAAAAGTCAAGTAATTGAGTGGCAAAATGAGCACACAAGGGAAGCAAGGCAAGCACAGTGGTCCAACTTTGTATTCCGTTTTTGCGGCTAAAAGGATCGGGTCATGGAATAAGAAGACGACAGCAAAGTCAGAACTCTTGCACCAGAAGGTTCCAAGAAAAGAATAAGTTGCTTACAGGCCATAGAGGAGCTTAAGAAGGATTTTGAAAACCAAATAAGAGAAGGGGTGGAAAAATTGGGAAGAGAAATGAGAATGATGGAAGCAAATTCTGAAGTGAAAGTCAGCAACCTGACGGAAGAAAATAACATGTTAAAAATAGACTAACTCAAATGGCAAAAGAGGCTTAAAAAAGGCAATGAGGAGAACAATGCCTTAAAAAGCCAAATTTGCCAGATGGAAAAAGAATCTCAAAAGCTCACTGAAGAGAATCATTCCTTCAGAATTAGCTTGGATCAAATGTAATCTAGTGACTTTATGAGAAATCAAGATACTACTAAACATATCCAAACAAATGAAAAAATAGAAGACAATGTGAAATATCGCATTGAAAAAAAAATACTGACCTGGAAAGTAGATCCAGGAGAGATAATTTTAAAATTATTGGACTACCTGAAAGCCATGATTAAAAAAAAATAACCTAGAAATCATCCTCCAAGAAATTCTCAAGGAAAATTGCCCTGATGTTTTAGAACCAGTGGGCAAAATAGAGATTGAAAGAATCCACCAATCACCTCTTGAAAATATCCCCAAAAGAAAACTCCTAGGAATATTATAGCCAGGTTCCAGAATTCCCAGATCAACGATAAAATATTACAAGCAGTCAGGAAAAAACAATTTGAATATTATTAAAACACAATCAGGATCTGGCAGCTTCAACACTGAGACATATAAAGGCTTGGAATATGATATTTCAAAGGTCAAAGGAACTGGTATTAAAGAATCACCTACCACCCAGCAAAACTTGAGTATCATGTTTCAGGGGAGAAATAATAAGGAACTTATCAAAGTTGAACTATTTACATTCCTACATGGAAAAATGATAATTTAACTTTTGAAACTTTTCTCAACATGAGAATAGTTGAAGGGAATATATATATATATATATATATATATATATATATATATATATATATATATATACATAAGCCACTTTGTATGACGTGATCCTCAAAAACATCGAGAAGATCAAGATCCCGCGCAGTGCCAACACCAAGAACCTGTACTAAGGCGAGGCCGCCGGCAGTCGTTGGGGTGCATGCCTGGACCTGCAAGCGCCGGGACCAGGCCAGGGCGCCTGCCGCCGCCTGCCCTGCTGGTGGTCTGGAGTTCGATGCAGTCACTCCCGAACATTGTTCTTTTTTTCCTTTGGCAGGAGATTGGTGATGCACCATCTGTTGCGAGGGGGTAGCGACCAAGGAGAGCAGGCTGCTTTCCTAAGGAAAGCAGCTTTGTGGGTGACTACTGGGACATGGGTGATGCTGAACTTTTCCAAAGGTTGTTCATTATAAATAAAAGTTTAAAGGAAAAGTTAATGAAACTTTTCCCTTGGATCTGCAATGAGTTACTTTGTTAAGACCTCAGTAATTCTCCCTTTCTACCATCCTTTGTTTTTGCAGAGAAAGGAGTTTGAGGGTATATATGTTTAGGTCATTGTATGTTATAAATTTAACAGGTTGAAATAAAACTTGGTTTAACATTAAAAAAAATACACACATACATATATATGTCTATATGGGAGGGCATATGGGCATATATGAGTTCATATGTGTGTATATATATATATGTGTGTGTGTGTGTGTGTGTACAGGTATACATGGTCAGAGGACACAGGAGCAGTTGAATAGGAAGGGATGATACATACAAGGTGAAATTAAGAGGTGAGAGGAATATAATGAGAGGAGATGGGGAGAGATAGAATGGGGTAAATTATCTCATATAGAAAAAGCAAGGGAAATCTGTTACAATTGGTGGGGGGGGGGCAGGAAAGAAAAGAGGAAATGAGTCTGCCTTATTCTCTCTCTCTCTCTCTCTCTCTCTCTGTCTCTCTCTGTCTCTCTCTGTCTCTGTCTCTCTCTGTCTCTCTGTCTCTCTGTCTCTCTCTCTCTCTGTCTCTCTCTCTCTCTCTCTCTCTCTCTCTCTCTGTCTCTCTCTCTCTCTTTCTTTTTGGAGGGCAATTGGGTTTAAGTAACTTGCCCAAGGTCACAGGGCTAGGTTTTTTGTTTCTGGGTGTTAAGTGTCTGAGGCCAGATCCGAACTTAGGTCCTCCTGACTTCCGGGGCCAGCACTCTACTCCCTGTGCCACCTAGCCACCCCCAAGTCCACCTTATTCTCAATGAATTTGGCTTAGGGAGGGAATGACATACACACTAAATAGGGTATCTCACCCTACAGGAGAGTAGGGGGGAAAGGGATGGAAGGGAAGGCAGGCTGGGGGGGAGGGAAGTTGGAAGTACCCACTTTTGAAAAAGGACAGGATTAAAGAGAAAAGAACAAGGGGGAAGGATAGGATGGAGGAAAAACTATAGTCTTTCACAATATATCCACTTGGAGGGGGCATGGGGAAATATATGAGAGAGAGCAGATTGGGGGAGGGAATATTCAGTGGCATCATTGTTTTGGCGTTGTGGGTAGGGGAAAATGGGGAGAAAAATTGTAACTCAAAATCTTGTAGAAATGAATGATATAGGGGTGGCCAGGTAGCACAGTGAGTAAGAGCACCGGCTCCAGTGTCGGGATGACCTGAGGATCAAATCTGGGCTCAGATACTTAGCACCACACCCAGAAATATCTGGCCGTGTAACCTAGAGCAAGTTACTTAACCCTGATTGCTTTTCAAAAAAAAGAAATGAATGATATAAACTAAAAAATAAAAAATATTTTAATTTAATGCAATCAAAATTAACATTTTTGCACTTTGTAATGTTCTCTGTCTCTACAATGACAATTTAAAGCAAATAACTTTAAAGGACATAAGAACCATGATCAATTATATAACCAACCATGATTCCAAGGGACACATGCTGAGACATCCTACCCATCTCTTCATAGATAGGTGACAGATTCAGAGAATGGATGGATATACAGATAGACAGACAGAGAGAGAGAGAGAGAGAGAGAGAGAGAGAGAGAGAGAGAGAGAGAATTGTGTTTGGTGGACATGATCAATCTGAAAATTCATTTTGAATATTTATAAATGCTTTTCACTGGCATTTTTTCATTTTCAATATGTGATTGAAGAGCTGAGAGTATATAAATCAGATTTTTTATTAAATATACATTTTACTTAAAATCTAATACTGAATTTAATCATAACAAAAATGTAAGCTATGGCAACTATGGAGATAGCAGTTTCCTTTGAATAATGAGGTGAGAAGAAATTATTAAAGGCTGAAGACAACAAGTGTAAACAGATTTTTTTCCCTAAAAGTTTAAATCTAACAGTGTCATGCAGAGATATTAGGATCTAACTAAGTTTTACTGTATTTTTTTTTTTTGGAACAGAGGCATCTTCTGTATATTTGTAGATAATAGGGAAGGAACCAGTAGATAAGGAGAGACTGAAGATTAGTGAAGGTGACTTGCTTATTTCTGTGTGAAATTAATATAGTGAGATGAACAAATTCCAGTATTAGTTTTATCATACTCAACCCAGCCACCCAAATATAGCTTCTGGAAGTCTTGAATTTGGATCATAAATATGCTCTTAGTTTTGTTCATTTCTGTCAACCTTTGTAAGTCATTCTGAGATATGTGAAGACACATATACTTCAATTTCCTCATCAGGAAAATAAAAAGGTCTGATTCAATGATTTGTAAGGCCCCTTCCAGTTCTTAATCTATAACTCCATGGTCTAATTATAGGCCTGGTGACTTCTTATATGTTTCATTTACAAGAGCCACCTTTGCTAAGAAAATAAAATCAGTATCAATAAAAGAAACCAACAATAAACATCTATTAAGCACCCATAAGATGATGATTTTAAAAATTCATAAAGGTAGTTATTTAAATCACCTTGGACACACTAGCCAAATCCTCCAAAGAATACCTCAGTTTCCTCAGTCACAGAATGAAGAAATTAAACTAGATGACATTTGCTGTCCTTTTATCTATCTATCTATCTATCTATCTATCTATCTATCTATCTATCTATCTATCTATCTATCTATCATCTATCTACCTACCTATCTGCCTATTTATCTAATCTAACTAGTGAGCTGATCTCAATCTAAATCTATTTATAGCTATAGCTATAGAATATAGAGATAAGTAAAATGTTATCATAGAAATGGATATCAAAACTCATATTGCTATAGATGATTTAGAGATAGGTATAGATATAGATGACATATAGATATGTGTTTGTATATATGTACGGATATACATACATGAATATGTATACACACATATAATCTATTTTCTATCTACCTTTCTGCATACCTATCACTCATCATCATCTATCTGTATATGCCTATGAATATTCATATATATATATGTCTGTATGTGTGTCTATATATGTTTAATTGCATGTGTATGTTTGCATATGTATATAAACACTATAGGGTCATATATACACATATGCATACACAGAAAGAGAGCTAGAGATAAGTATTCACATATATACACATACATGCTTATCTCTAGCTCTCTGTGTGTGTTTGTGTATGAGTGTATACACGCTAATAAGCAGTAAATTGTAATGCTTCTGATGTGAGGTGGTAAAGACCTGCACCCTCAGGGTAGTAACAATATCAGAAGAGAAAGGGTTATGCATATGGGAAAGATATTATGAAGCACCAAATGACAGCATGTGATGATTAATTCTACATGAAGATGGGAGGGTGATAAATAGAAGTATATGATGAAACATAGGTTGTGAGTTTGGGTCAGAAAAATAATGGTGATAACCTCGATAGTAATAGAGAAGTTAGGAGGAGAGGAGGATTTCAGTGGAAAGCTAATGAATCTTGTCTATAGAGGTGTGGATATACCTATAGCTATCTGTCTGTCTGTCTGTCTATATACCTATCTAATAGTATTTAATGTGTAATATAGTTAATATATCTTAGTAAAGTCCACATTTAATACAGAATATTATATATCATGATATATTACTTAATATATCATAATATGTCATAACATGATATTTAATAAGTATAAATTATATAATGTGACATATTTAATATATAATAAAATTAATACTTTTATATTATATCTTAAACTTAGATTTATTTATTCATATATTTATAGGTACATTCTAAGCCAAGTAACAGACAAAAATCACTCAAGGTATCTTATTACTCAAAGAAAATATATATTTCAAATATATATATATATATATATATGTGGGTATATAAAGATGCATATACATGTACACGAGCATATACATATAGACACATATAAGCGCATGTGTATTTAATTATGTATACATGTATATATACATCTACTATACATGTGTGTATGTGTATATATATATACACATACACACACGTGCATAGTTGTATTCAAATTGTTGTATCATCCCTTGATCTTGCCTTTTTGACATGCAATCAAATTAGCAGCAATTATAAGGACAGCTTGCTAAAAGTTTGGGCATTTTAAAGTTATTTTACAATGTTTAATGTGTACTTACCATGGGTGAATATTCTGTCGTGTAGCAATTCAGATGTTAACTCAAGCTGCTACTTTCTGCAGAACCTCTGATTATACCAATTTTACTTAAAATGAGACCATGATTAAGATGTGTTGATAAGGCAAAACACAGTAAATTATAAATTAAGTTGTGTTACCTTTGCTATGGCTTCTGGGTGTTAAAGGGGGCATTTTGCTAAAAGGAATGTTAAATGAGTTCCTGAAGGGTTGAAATATTTGGGACAAAATAAACTGGCCGTGTTCCAAAATATCAGATAATTTAACTTGAATCCTTTACTGGATGTAATTAGACCTCATTTGCATAGGTAAGGTCATTTGAACAACTTTCTAGTGGAAAATAAAGCTAATTGAGATTAATGACTCTTACACACATTCCTTCTCTTTCACTTAGTATTTCAAGACAATATTTCCTAGAGAACAGAAAACACTTCAGAATTCTAGTCCTGAAGCGCAAAAAATAAAAAATAAAAAAAGGAAAGAAAGAGAGAGAAAGAAACAAAGAGAGAAAAAGAGAGAGAGAAAGAGAGACAGAAAGAGAAAGAAAGAAAGAGAGAGAAAGAAAGGAAGAAAGAAAGAAGGAAAGAAAGAAAGAAAGAAAGAAAGAAAGAAAGAAAGAAAGAAAGAAAGAAAGAAAGAAAGAAAGAAAGAAAGAA
>NW_027187419.1:24972236-25033694 GCF_028583685.1 Petaurus breviceps papuanus | reverse complement strand
AAAGAAAGAAAGAAAGAAAGAAAGAAAGAAAGAAAGAAAGAAAGAAAAGGAAGAAGAAAGAAAGGAAGGAAGGAAGGAAGAAAAAAAGGAAGGAAACAGAAAAACATTTTAATACTTCTCACATAATCCACTCTATAAAACTTTATAGTTTTTTTTTAACATAGAACATATTTACCTGGATAGAGAAACCTCAGAACTTTCAGTCACCTAAAAAGTGCATTTCAACATACTTTAGGTTGAAATATGGTTTTTTATGAAATCTTTCTGAGAGAATTGTGATCTATACTGACTCAATTTTACTGATATAAGGACAAAGTAATGCAAAATAAAATGCAGAAGCATATATAAAATGCATTTTATATATGTATATATGAGTATGAGAGAGAAAATAGAGGCAGAATAGTGAGAAAGAAAAAATTATATATATATATATATATATATATATATATGTAAGATTTATAGTTTCCAGGTACATATATACACACATACACACACACACACACACACACACACATATATATATATATATATATTTCACATTTATGTCATGATGTATTGCTCCCTATGCTCAGAAACTAATTAAAATAAGGATGGATCCAATGGCTTTTAATCTAAAATTGCTGAGTCACTTAATTTATTCTTCTTAATTTATAATAATTCACATGGTGATTTAAGATATACACATTTCTTCACAGTATCTTTATGAGGTAAATACTGAAATTATTTTTCATAGATGAGGAAACCGAATCTGAGAGAAATCATCACCCCATTTTCACCTAACTAATCACCCAGTATGATATTTGAGGTTTCAAGCAATTTTTTTTTGACTCAGTCATTAACCGTCTTTTCATCAGACTAGGTTATAGTTCCATATAATTTGTCACTTAAAGGGTAAAGAATGAAAACATATTTCTAGGATATTTTAAGGAGGTAAAAATAAAAATACTAGAATATTGACTAAATTTATTAATTAAATTTAGTTTTTATAATAGTTTCTTAGTCTATTATCTTATGTCGGAAAATCTGGGCAATTATTTCTTACATACAAAAGAATACAATTATCAATGACAAAATGAATATTAAGTAAATATTTTCTCATTGTTATATTACAATAAACTTTAACTTTTGTGAAGCATATTGGACACTAGCACAACTATTATAACTTTTGTGAAGCATATTGGACACTAGCCCAACTATTGACCTTTTAGGCCTCTTACAAAACTACAAAGTCCATTGAAACTCTGTGTTCTCTTCCCTTACATAACTCACCGAGTTACAAAAATCCATGGAGATGTTGTTGCACACTGGCTAGTTTTGTACTTACATATGCAGATTAAGCTGTGATCTCCTCCAAGTGTCTAATTCCTCTGACCCTGTAGATCACATTCTTGCATGTGCCCCATCAATCTTCCGTGATTGAATGAGAACTCGAACAGTGTCATACTGGACATTATTTAGACATTTTGAGAAAGCAAATGTACTAATGGATCACATGAGCTGTCCATCAATTATCCCTCCCTTATATAGAGTAACTATCCTTCTTTTTTTCTTTTTTTCTTGCTTATACATCTCTGAAGTTTTGTTTTATTCTTCCTCCATGTAGCTTTTATATGGCAACATTCTCTCTTGTAATAATGACCACTCCATGCCTCCCCATTACTTGAGTGATGAACAATTCTGTTTTGTTTAATAGTGCAGTGTTTCCTGATTTGTGTCCTTGCAGCATCACTAGAAAAGATGCATATATATGTATATATCTGTGTGTGTCCATGGATATATATTTATATATATATGTAAATATATATATATATATCTGTATAAAAGAGTGTGCATATCTATATCTAATTTTTCTGTATATATGCAAATGTGTATGTGTGCATATGTGTGTGTATCAGGAATGTTTGTTTGGGAATGTCCAGATCATGAAAACACTAAAGAATTTGCCAAAAGGAATGGAGAACATTCTCTGTCACCTATTCAATTCTCAATGAGAATATTTCTTCCACTTAATAGTAATTAATTTTTACATTTACATGTAAAGATAGTTTCCAACATTCACTTTTATGAGATTTTGAGCTCCATTTTTTTCTCTATCCCTCTCTTCTCCTTTCACAAGATAGCACAGAATCTTATAAAGGCAATACATCTACAATGATTTTGACATATTTTCACAATATTCATAATGTAAAGGAAGAATCAGAACAAAAGGGAACAACCACAAGAAAGAAAATAAGAGAAAATGGTATGCTTCAATCTGCATTCATATTCCATAATTCTCTGTGGATACGAATAGCATTTTCTATCACGAGTTTTTCAAAATTGTCTTAGATGATTGTATTGCTGAGAAGAGCAAAGTCTATCCAAGGTGGTCATCCCACAGTGTCCCTGTTACTGTGTACAATGTTCTCTTCATTTTGTTCACTTCACTAAGTATCAGGTAGTATACGATTTTCCAGGTTTTTCTGATGTCTGGCTGCTCAACATTTCTTAGAGAACAATAGTATTCCATTACATTAATATACTACAACATGTTGAGCCATTCTCCAATTGATGGTCATTCTCCCAATTTTCAGTTCTTGCCCACCACAAAAGAGCTGCTATAAATCTTTTTGTACATTTGAGTCCTTTTCCCTTTTTTATGGTCTATTTAGGATATAGACCTAGTAGCAGTATTGCTGGATCAAAGGACATGCACATTTTTATAACCCTTTGGGTATAGTTCTAAATTGCTTTCCACAATAGTTGGATCAGTTCACAACACCACCAACAATGCATTAGTGTTCCAATTTTCCCACATCTTCTCCAACATTTATCATTTTCCATTTTTGTCACATTAGTTAATCTGATAGGTATGGGCTGGTACCACAGAATTGTTTTAACTTGCATTTCTCTAATCAATACTTATTTAGAGCATTTTAAAAATGGCTATAGATAGCTTTAATTTCTTCCTCTGAAAACTGCCTTTTCATAACTTTTGACCATTTATCAATTGGGGAATGATTTGTATTCTCATAAATGTGAATCATTTCTCTATGTATTTTAGAAATGAGAACTTTATCAGAGACACTAGCTATAAAAATTGTTTCCCAGCTTTCTGCTTCCCTTCTAATATTGGTTATGTTGGCTTTTTGTTTCTGCAAAAAACTTTTTCATTTAATGTAATCAAAGTTATCTATTTTGCATTTCATAATGTTCTTTATGTCTTCTTTGGTCATAATTTCTACTCTTCTCCATAGATCTGACAGAAAAATTCTTCCTAGCTACCCTAATTCACTTATGGTATCACCCTTTATGTGTAAATCATACACACACTTTGACCTTATCTTGTTATATGGTGAAAGATGTTGGTTTATGCCTAGTTTCTGCCACACTATTTTCCAGTTGTCCTAGCAGATTTTGTCAATTACTGAGTTCTTATCACAGAAGCAATAGTTTTTGGGTTTAGCAAACACTAGATTACTATAGTCACTGTGTCTTGTGTACCTACCCCATTCTGCTGATCCTCTACTCTATTTCTTAGCCAGTAACAAATAGTTTTAATGACAGATGCTTTATAATACAGTTTTAGATCTGGTATAGCTAGGTCACCTTCCCTTTCATTTCTTTTCGTTAATGCCCTTGATATTCTGTATACTCTGCTCTGCTCTTCCAGATGAATTTTGTTATTATTTTTTCTAACTCCATGACATAATTTTTGGTAGTTTGGTGTGGCACTGAATAATTAAATTAATTAAAGTTAAATTGTCATTTTTATTATATTAGCTCAGCCTACCTATGAGTAACTGATATTTTTCCAAGTATTTAGATCTGACTCTATTTGTGTGAAAATTATTTTGTGTGTTCATATAGTTCCAGGATTTGTATTGGCAGGTAGACTCACAAATATTTTATATTTCCTGCAGTTATCTTAAATGGAATTTCTCTTTCTTTCTCCTCCTGCTGGACTTTGTCAGTAATATATAAAAATGCCAATGATGCTGTGGGTTTATTTTATATCCTGCAGCTGTAATGTCAACTATTTCCAGTAGTTTTTTTTTATTTGATTCTTAGGATTTTATGAGTATTCCATCATATCATCTGCAAAGAGCAATAGCTTTGTTTCTTGTATGTCTATTTTAATTCCTTCAATTCATTTTTCTTCTCTTGTTGCTAAATCTAATATTGCTAGTTGAAGAACAGTGGTGATAATAGACATCCTTGTTTCACTCCTAATCTTATTAAAAATGCTTCTAGATTATCCCCATTACATATAATGCTTGCTAATGGTTTTGGATAGATGCCACTTATCATTTTAAGCAAAATTTCATTTATTCCTATGCTTTCTAGTGTTTTTAACAGAAATGGGGAATGTATCTTTTCAAAACCATTTCCTACATCTATTGAGGCAATCATATGATTCCTGTTAATTTTTCATTTGATACTCTCAATTACGTTGATGGTTTTCCTAATATTGAATGGGACCTCCATGCCTGGTATAAATCCCATCTGGTCACAGTGTATTATCCTTGTGATAAATTGCTATAATCTCTTTGCTAATATTTTATTTTAAAAATTTTTGCTTCAATATTTATTAGGCAAATTGGTCTATAATTTTATTTCTTTTTTTCTAGTTTACAAGTCCCTATGATAGTCATTTATTTAAATTAAATGTACAGGACACAGTTACAAATGGTTAACCTCATATTTTGCACAACCATTCTTATTAAAAAAATATTTGAAGACTAATATATTGATAGATTCTTTTGATGTGATTATTTCTTATTCCATTCTTCTCTCTCTTTTCTTTCATGTATAACCTTCTTTAGATATGATTGAAGATATAATTTGTCCTCTTCATATGTTGTCCACTGGTTTTTAGGCAAGATCTGCTGCCTCATGGTCAGGTCCAGAGCTCTCTTGATGCGAAACATTCGATCATTATACAGATTCTCGGGAAGCCTCCTTATAGCCTCTTTAACATCTTCATCTTCATAAAGTGTGTCATCATGCATTAACCCAAGTCTGTTGAATCCTGCAGCACTGTAATACCATTTTCGAAGACTTTCAAGTCATCGGCTTGATGCTACAGTAGGTACCCGCATCGCCATCTTGCTGTGGAGAGACCCCTATAATTTTATTTCTTTTATTTCTTCCTGTTATAGGTATTAGTACTATATTCATATCAGAAAAATAATTTGATAGGACACCTTTTCCACTTATTTTTCCAAATAGTGAATATTGTATTGAAATTAAATATTGTTCAAATGTTTTGTAAAATTCACTGGTAAATTGATCTGACCTTGGATGCTCCCCCCCCCCCCCTTTAGGGAGTTCACTAATGACTTGTTCAATTTCTTTTTCAGAAATGGGTTAAGTTTTTTTTTTAATTTCCTCTTATGTTAAACTGAGCAATTTATATTTTTCCAAATATTGACCATTTCACATAGATTTTCAAATTTATTGGAATACAGTTGGGCAAAAAGCCCCTGATTATTATTTTAATTTCTTCTTCATTGATAGTGAATTCACTCTTTTCATTTTTGATACTGAAATTTGTTTTTCTTTCTTGTTTTTAATTAAATAAACAAAGGTTTATATATTTTGTTGTGTTTTTCCTCATAAAACTGGCTTTTAGTTTTATTTATTATTTCAATAATTTTTTAATTCCCATTTGATTAAGCTCTTCTTCGATTTCAATAATTTCTAATTTGGTGTTTGATAGGGGTTTTTCATTTTTTTTTGCCTTTTTTAGTTGCATGACCAATTAATTTATCTTTTCTTTCAATATTTTATTCATATAAGGGTTTAGAGGTATAAAATTTCCCCTAATAACTATTTTGTATGCATTCCATAATTTTTGGTATGTTGTCTCATTATTGTCATATTCTTTGATGAAGTTATTGATTGTTTCTATCATTTATCATTTGTCCTACTTGTTCTTTAGGATTAGATTATTTAGTTGTCATTCATTTTTATTCTTTCTTTCCATGACCTTTTATTACATATAATTTTTATTACATCATGATCTAAAAAGTACGATTGCAATATTTCTTCATTTCTGCACTGGACTGTGAGCTTTGTATACCCTAATACATGGTCATTTTTTTTGTGTAGATGCCATGTAGCACTGAGAAAAAGGTGTCTTCCTTCCTATCCTAATTTAATTTTCTCTAGAGGTCTAACATATGTAACTTTTCTAAAATCCTATTCAACTCCTTAACTTCTTTATCATTTATTTTGTTGTTTGATTTATCTAGTTCTGAAAGAGGGAGATTGAGCTCCCCCACTTGAATACTTATTTGTTCCTGTAACTCAGTGAACTTCTTCTTTAAGAATTTGGGTGCTATACTACTTGGAGTATATGTATACACACACACACACACACACACACACACACACACACACACATATATAATATTGATAGTAATTCATTGTCTATGATACCTTACAGCAAAATGTAGTTTCCTTTCTTAGATCCTTTAATTGGGTCTAATTTTGCTTTGTCTTTATATATGATCAGGATTACTGCCCCTGATTTTTTTAAAATTTTATTTCTTTACTTCAGCTGAAGCATAATATATTCTGCTCCAGTCTTCTACCTTTACTCTGTGTGTATCTATCTGTCTACTTCAAATATGTTTCTTGTAAACAACTTGCTGTATATTTCTGTTTTTTAATCTACTCTGCTATCTGCTTCCATTTTATGAAAGAGTTCATCCCATTCATATTCACAGTTTTGGTCACTTTCATCCCATTCATATTCACAGTTTTGGTCAATAACTGTGTCTTTTTCTCCATTCTATTTTCCTCCTTGTTTATGCTTTTTTCTCTCCTTTAACACTTTCCCTCTCACCAGTGTTTTGCTTCTGACAACTACCTCCTTTAATCTCTCTTTCCTTCTGTCTTGACCCTCCCTTTTTTCCCCTTTCCCCTACTACCTCTGCCCTCTCTTCTGACCTTCCTTCTGTCAACCTCCTCTCTTTTCCCCATTTATCCTCTTACTTTCCTGTAAAGTGAGATAGATTTCTATAACCTCATCCTATGAAATATAAGAATATGAAAATTATAGCTTCTTTGAATCAAATCCGGTGAGACAAAAGTTCAAACAATGTTCTATTGCTCCTTTCTTTGCCTTTTCTATAATAGGTCTTTGGTTTTCATGAGATGTAATTTATTTTATATTCCTCCTTCTTTCCTTTTCTCCCAGTATAAGTCTTTTTCAACCCTTAATTAGCCAATTACTTTAATCATCTCATCAAAGTCAGCTTATACCCATATTTTCTGTCTATGTATATCCCCTTTAAATGACCTAATAAAAATACAATTTTCAAGAGTTTCAAGTATCACCTTCCTGTGAAGGTATGGAGCGGTTTAACCTTATTGAGTAACATTTTTTTCTTTCCTGTTTACCTTTTTATGCTTCTCTCTCTCTGTCTCTGTCTCTCTCTGTCTCTCTCTGTCTCTCTCTGTCTCTGCTGTCTCTCTGTCTCTGTCTGTCTCTGTCTCTCTCTCTCTCTCTCTCTCTCTCTCTCTCTCTCTCTCTCTCTCTGTCTCTCTCTTTTTTGCCTTTTGGAGGGCAATTGGGGTTAAGTAACTTGCCCAAGGTTACATGGCTAGTTGTGTGTGTGTGTGTGTGTGTGTGTGCTTGCATGCGCGTGGCTGTTAAGTGTCTGAGGCCAGAACCGAACTCGGGTCCTCTGACTCCGGGCTGGAGTTCTTACTCACTGTGCCACCCAGCTGCCCCTTTATGCTTCTCTTGAGTCTTGTATTTGAAGTTCGAATTTTTCATTCAGCTCTGTTTCCCTCATTAGGAATGATTGAAGGTCTCCCATTTCATTGAATTTCCATCACTTCTTTTGAAAGATCATGTTTCATTTTGCTGGGGAATTGATTACCAGCTATAATACGAGCTCATCTTCTCTCTGTAATATCATATTTCAAGTTTTCTGATCCTTCCATTTAGAAGTTGCCAAGGCCTACATTAACCTGACTATTGGTTCTATGATACTTAAATTTCATTTTTTGGCTCATTGCAGTATTTTCTCCTTGACCTGATAAATCTAGAATTTGGCTACAATATTGCTTGGAGTTTTCATTTTGGGATCTTTCCAGGAAGTATTTGGTCAATTCCCTCAATGACTCTTTTGCCTTTTGGTTCTAGGATACCAGGGAATTTCTCCCAGATAATTTCTTAAAAGCTGCTGACCATGCTTTTTTTTATTATGACTTTCAGATAGTCCAACAATTCTTTAATTATTTCTTCTGGATCTATTCTCCAAGTCAGTTGTTTTCTCAGAGGTATTTTACATTTTCTTCATTTTTTTTCCATTTTTAAAAAGTTTTCTTGACTTTGACTTGATGCCTTATAGAGTCATTAGCTCCACGTGTCCAATTCCAATTCCTAAGGAATTATTTTTTTTTTCAGTGAGCTTTTGTACCTCTCCACCTGGCCAATTACACTTTTCAAGGAATTGTTTTCTTCAGTCAATTTTTGTTCTTCCTTTTCCAAGCTGCTGTCTCTCTCTTGCATACCTTTTGTCTCTTTCCCCAATCCTTCCTTCACTTCTCCCACCTGACTCCTAAAATCCTTCTTGAGTTGCTTCAAGAAGGCTTTTGGGACATGAAAGCAATTAACACTCCTCTTTGAGGCTTCAGATGCAGGTATATTCACAATGATGTCCTCCTCTGAGTCCATGTCCTGATCTTCCATATCACCACAGAAGCTCTCCATGATCTTGGTTTGTTTTTGATCTTGCTTCCTGCTCTTGTTTCATCTTTTTGTTTGTTTTTTGGTCTTTTTGTTTGTTTCTGACTATTTCCTGGCTTTTAAAACTAAACTCTCCCATTGGAACACAGGGGGACACTCTCCCAAACCTCTTCTTCTAGGGGCTTGTTGTCTGGTCACTAGCTTTGTGTGCTTGTGTCTTAAATGTTGGAAACTGGGGGCTGTAAGGGTCTCACAGTTTTTGGATACTGAGCTGGGGTGCTAGTGTTGGTGTCTTCTGTGTGCTAAGGCCAGGTGGTATGTTTTGGCATTTCTTTATGCCTATGCTGAAGCACTCAGACATCTTGTCCTTGGAGTATGCCTGTTTGTCCTAGCCTGTGCTGAAGAAGCTGAAGACCCAGCAGTCAGAAGACACCCAATTGTCCTGGACTGCACTGAAGCAAGTGGAGGTATGGCCACTGGAGGATGCCTTCCCACCTGGGGCTTCAGTGAAACATGGGGTGGTCTGGCAGACTTAGGATGCCCATCAGCTCTGTTCTGCTTTGAAGCATGTGGAGTTGTTGCCACCAGGGGACACATGACCACCTAGGGCTATGCTAAAGCAAGTGCTGGTTCTCAGAACTGGAGTCTTCCAGGGCTGTGCTAAAGCTTTGGGTTGTCCTGGTGTTAGAGTTTGCCTGTTCCACCTCCCTGGGGCTGAGGATCTCCTGATGTTTTGCTGAGGTAGAGCTTGCTGATGGCTTGCTGGAACCATTACTGTCCTGGACTGCACTCCGCTTTTACCTGAGTAATACAAACTTTTTTGAAAATCCTTCAAGTCTCTCAGCCTAATAGGCTGCTCTACCCTATCTTTTAGTTTGCTTTGCCATTCCAGGATTTGTTCTGGGGTGCTATTTTATGGTTGCTTGGTTGTTCAAAGGTGAATACAGTAGAGTGACTGATTACTCTGCCATCTTGTCCCCTGGAAGTTCTCATTTCTTGACTAAGTACATTATTAATCTGTGTTATCTGTTGATAGTTTATAAAATTTGGATACCAAACCATTCTCAGAGAAATTTGAAATAATGTTATTGTGGTTTCTTTATTCAAATGCTTAACTTCTTATTCTTGTTGCAATAAGTTTGTCTCAGTCTTTTTTTCAGTTTCTTGAGATCAAAATTTTCATTTGGTCTTTTGTAAGCATTTCTATCCTTTCTTTCTTTTTCTAAGGCAGATAACTTCCATGTTCTGTTTCCTTAGCCATCACCAGTCATCTTGACGTTTTGTTTGCTTTATTTAATTTTTAAATTTTCATCTTGATTTTTGTCTTGTCAATGGACTTCAGTGACTCTGGAAGAGGGCCAACTTCCTACAACTCTGCCTCACTTAAAACCAATTTATTCATGAATCAAAGACATATCATTTTGCCATTTTTATTTACCTCAAACTACTTTGGCAAAGGGTAAATTATGTAGTAGTAGGTGTGGACAAACTGGGAACTGCACCTGTACACAGGTAGGCAAGGCAATAGGGTTGTCTTCTCACTGTACTGAGAAAGTGAGTCTAGTGTCTTTGCACAGACTTCTCTCACTAACATCCAATTCACTTGACTGTCATGGCATCACCTCTCTATTGTCCTGGTCCTCTTTGAGAACAAATGACAAACAACCACCTCTGTGAATAGTAGTAGGAGCTGCACAACTGGTAACCCAATGGGAAATGGCCAGATAAGCAACACAGATCTTTCTTTTTTCTGTTCTTTCCTTCCTATCTTCCTTCCTTTTCTCCTCCCTCCCTCCCTCCTTCCCTCCCTTCCTCCCTTCCTTCCTTCCTTCCTTCCTTCCTTCCTTCCTTCCTTCCTTCCTTCCTTCCTTCCTTCCTTCCTTCCTTTGTCCTATATACACATAGGTTATCATACCCTTATATTTGGTGCTCTGGTAAAAGCAATATATCTTTGATCCATGAAATACTTTTTTTCCTTAAGGATCAAGTCTTAAACCCAACTCACTCTGTCTCTCATTGATTGGCCAATAATAGGTCCTGGCTAAGACCCATTTTGCCATTGTTTGGATCCTGATTGGGCTCAGTATGAATGTAAATACCAATTGTTTTTGTTTTTGCAAGAAAGTCTGAAGGTCTTCCCCTCACAGATTGATTTTTTTTGACTATGTAAACAGGACATTCTCTGCCTCATTTCTTACCTAGCCTTAATCACTAAATGATCATTCTCTCAGTCAAATTAAGACCTGGGAAAGACTTTAGTTTAAAAAGGTCAAGGTCTCCCACTGCATCTGGGGTCATCTGCAGTCATTCTGACTATGTCTCCTCATTGAACCCAGATGGTTCCAGAGGAGAAAGTGAGGATGGTGGCTTTTCATATTCCTCTCTTCCTTAAATTCAATTTAATTGCAAGTCATGGCATCACCTCCCTAATGTCATGGTCTTCTTTGAGAATGAAGGACAAAAAACAGCAGGACTGAAGCAGCAGTGGAAATTTCCAGCTCCTTTTATAAAGGATTGTTCTGCTCACCTCCTAGAGTGTGCAATGGCTAGAAATGATGCCCTAAAAATTGGCTCTTTCACCTAACATGATCCTGGCCTGCTTGCTGTGGCAGGCAGGGATTCTAACCTTGTGATAGAAACACACACATACATGCACACATACAAATGTACAAAAACCTTTGTAAAGATGATTCAGATAACCACTTTTAATGGAATATCCACACGGATATCGAGCACGGACTCGATTCCAGGTCATTCTGATTTTGGGGCTGGTGCTCTTACTTGCTGTGGAAAGGTTTCATTTTAAGAAAGGCAACATGATATATTGGTAATAGTACTTTATTTGGCATCAAGGCCTTTATTGAAATTCTGTACCTGCTCTTTACTCTTTTGCTGCCCTGGACAAATAATTTCACATCTTGAACCTACAATATGCTTATCTGTAAAATGAGAGAATGTGAAAAGATAATTTCCAAGGGTCCTTTGAGCTCTAAAATCTTATATACTACCATCAAATATTGGAAAATTTAAAATATTTGGGAAGTGCAGTGATGATATGTAATAGGTAGAGGAGTGCTAGAGACAGTATGAATATTTATGCCTCAAAAATTACCAAATGCTACAAAATAGGGTTGACATATATTAAATATGAAAGTGTTTTGTGCATATTTTTTTCCTGATATACAGGTGTTAATTTTTATTAGTACACAACTGAAATAGAGCAACAATGCAGGGGACTATAAAAAACACCAGCCCATGGTGAGATTTTACTCAAGTCTCCTGTAATGTATCTGCTTTTTTTCACAGAAAATAACTAACAATTTGTATATTGTATGTGAGCTGCCAGTTTTGAATTCAATTGTAATGTTTTCTTCTTTGCTAAAGAAATCCTTAAAGGCTTTGAAGGCCCCCAAAGTATACTCTCTGCTTGCTCCCTGATATTTTGAGCTCGCATCAATTTCTACAGCATTTGTTGAAATCTTTTAAGAGCCACTAGGCTTTGTAGTTTAAGAGAGTTAAAAACATGTAAATTCCAGGATCTAATTGACTTTTTTATAGTATATTTTTAAATACACTTAGAACCAATGAATTGTTGTAAATGTCTATCTTTATTCAGATGTTAAAAAAAAGCAAATTGAATGCTTTGCCCAGGAAGATCTGAGTTCAAATCTGGCCTTAGAATTTAGTAGCTGTGTTGGACATCATTTAACCTCAGTTTTCCTCAGTTGCCCCAACTGTGAAAAGAGGAGTACAATAGCACCTACATCACAATGCTAATGTAAAGTGGTTAATGCAGAAAGGTGGTAAATAAATTCTATTATTAGTATTGCTATAAATGGTATATATGTATTGCTATAAAGGCAGTCTACTAACATTCAAACCTGTGATATGAATACCTGTCATTGATGATCACTTTATGAAAGAACAGACATTCTCAAAAGCCTCTGTAGAAAGCACTACATTTGTTTTTAGAATTTTGGACTTAGGAGCCTTGGAGATTATTTAATCATTTTGTATTTAAGGAAAATGAGGACCAGAGAAATTACATGTCACAACAAATGTCATAAAGCTGTGCACCCAGGCATTAAAGTAGGAAATAACTAGGCAAAAAAGACAGTCTGATGTTAATTAAGGGCAAATAACAGGCCCATATAGAATTAGAAGCCAAGGAAGAAAAGAGAGTAGTTCAAGGTATAGGAAGATTCAGCAGAGTATAGAGACAAAGGAATTAATGCTTTGTAAATCATAAAACACTACATAAATTCCATATATTATTAAAATGGAGAAACTGAATTCAAATCTTCTGTATAGTCAAGCTGGTGTATGCAAGTCCATAGGGCTTACAACATTGAGGTGGAGGTTGGATCAAGAGTGGGAGAGGTCATCATAGAAGAGTTCATCCAAGAGTAGGAAGAAAACAGGTATTGTTAAATTACATTTTCTCTCTCCCATGTTCTTGAACTCAGATAGTATCCTTTTTATTATTTCTCTTAATTTGAGTATAGTGTGGCAACTATGGACTTAGAGAAAAAGTTCTAGACTATTATAAAGCAAACTTCACCCACTTCCCTGGTTTGACAATATAAATTCTTCCTACTGGGTGAAGGAGTATTAATGCTCCCCAAAGGCTTTAGAATCGTTCCTTCCAGATGGACATTTATAGAAGCTATTACATTACTTACCATTTCATTGGCATCTCTCCATAATTACAGGGAAATTTCTTACCTTTGGGAGATCTAAACAAAAACAAATATGTACCTTTCAGTTCAGGAAAACCCAATCCTTTATTGTTAAAATCGCTCACAAAATCTGTATCCAAGCAATGAAATCAATAAAAATAAAACAATTCCAGAGTACAATTGGACAAAATTGAGAAGAGAGAAATCAATTAAATTTTAAAAAGTGGTTATCATAACATCTGAAACTTTCACAAAACGTATCGATAACATCCCCTTCACTGCTTTATTTGTATATCTTTGGATTACATTTACTTCTTTAATACAATATAGCACAGCATTTTTTTAACTGATACATTCTTCAAAGAACACTGTTATGTGTTCAGTTATTTTTGTTTTATTTGCCATTCACCAGCTCAGTTATGGTGAATTCTCCAGTGACATAATGAATTGTTTTCATATGTCAAGATGTTTGTCTCATTCAAGAGCCTTCATTCTTTGTTTTCTTTCTCAGTAGAGTGGTTCATTGGAGTGCAGGGCATTATTTGGTAAGATTCCTGAACTTTTGAAACCTGGCCCTTATGGTCTGTGCATCAGAGTCCTTCATTAAAATAATAACATTTTATTGATCCCACGATTATTTTATTTGCCTTTTTGTTTCTAGTAATTAATTACAACAATTGAGAAACTATCTGTGGTGGTTCATTTGTTAGACTAAGTAGGGCCAGCTGTTTGGGGAGAGAGAAAAAAAAATTTCAATGATGTATGGGTTATCCTTAATTTACATGATGAGTGGTATAACACATTTTTATAATGATTTCATCAAAGATTCAGTGCTACAGATTAGCCATTACTGCTTTCTTGCAGCCTAAATAAAAATATAGATAACCAATTTAAACTTCTATGAATTTTTGAAACTTAAAAAAGCCTAGTATAATTTGCATTAGTTTTTCTTAAACATGAGAGAGCTAGTCAACAAAGAGCTAGAGAAAATGGATTTCAAACTTCAGCATACCCTTAAACATATATTTCAGTCTTAAGATACAAGATATGGGATTGCATAAAGTGAAACTTCATATTGTCTTATTCAATTAGATTAAGCTCTAATTTATGTTGATAAAGGCATAGCATTAATTTGCGTGAGTACGCAAAGTGTGTATATCAGTTAATAAATATTTCTTAGGCTCCTAACATGTTCCAGGCACTGTGCTAATTAATGGGAATACAAAGGAAAAAAATGGTCCCCATTCTTAAGGAGCTCACAGTTTAATGAGGAGACAGCATACAAATATAAGTGAAGTGTATAAATAAGTTACATCTATAGTATAGCTATCTTTGGTAAATTGGAAATAATTATAGAAGTTATGCAGCAGATTGGGTCATATCAAGGCAAGACTCTTGCAAATGGTAAAATTTTCAATAGAATTTGAAGGAAACCAGGGAAGCCAAGAGATACAGATGAAGAAGAACATTCCAGGCACATCAGTGAAAATGCCCATAATTGGGAGATGGTGTTTCTTTTTCAAAGAACATCAAGGATGCCAGCATCTTTGGTCTATAAAGTATATGAAGAAAAATAAGGCATAAGAAGACTGGAGGGAGTGTGTGGCTAGCTGGTACAGTGAATAAAGCACTGGCCCTAGTGTTAGGAGGGCCTGAGTTCAAATCTGGCCTCAGATACTTAGCAAACACACCACAAAAACTAGCCATTTGGCCTTGGGCAAGTCATGTAACCCCAAATGCCCTACCTTTCCCCCTACACAAAAAGCAAAACAAAAAAAAAACCAAACAAATAAAAAGAAGACTGAAGATGGACAGGTAATGAAAGACTGAATGTTGAACAAGATTTTTTAAAATTTGATCCTGGAGTTTGGAAGGAAGACAGTAGATATTTTTATTATGAACCATCATCATCATCATCATCATCATACTTATGTTGATTATTATATTTTACATGACATGTTTAGAACTATGCTTGAGAAAGAACATATTGATAAATGAGTGGAAGATGGAGTGAAATGAGGAGAGAGTAGAAGAGCAATAGGTATTTTAATAGTCAAGCATTAGGTGACAACAGACTGTACCAGGCTGAGTCAGTGTCACAGGCATGAATTGGCATAGATGAGAGATATTAGTAACATAAAATCAACGGCCAATTGATTGAATATGGTGAACGAGAAAGAGAAATCAAAGGCAATACTTAGAGTGGAAGCCTAGATAACTGAAGGGATAGTGTTACTATCGATAGCAATTTAAAAAGTTAAATAAAAGAGAATGTTTGGGAGAGGGAAAAATCATGATTTTAGTTTTAAACATGTTGAGTTGAAGACATCTGTGGAACATCTATTTTGAGATATTCAATAAGAAATTGAATATATGAGACTGAAAGTCAACAATTTGAGAATCATCTGCATAGAGATGAAAATTCAATCCAAAGGGACCTGGTAATATTAAGTGAGATACTATAGAAGAGATGTTTGTGAACAAACCACTGTGGCACTATGATTATTAATGGAAGTGACCTGGATGAAATACAACAAAGAATACTGAAGGGAACTGAAGTTGGTAGGAGGAGAACCTAAAAAGTTTTCCTGAAAACCTAGAGAGAAGTCTTTCAGGGAGGAGAGGGCAATTATATTGCCAAAGTTTGCAAAAAGATCAAGAAGGAAAATTGAGGAAAAAAGATCATCATGTTTGGAAATTAAGAGAGCATTAATAACTTTGGAAAGAGCAGTTTCACACGAATGATGAAGTTCTAAACCAGACTTTAGAGAGTAAAGCAGAGAGTGAAAGAAAGTAAAATTATCTATTTTTACAGTCTTCTCAATGTTAGACCTAAAGGGAAAGAAAATAAAAGCTGGTAACTACAAAGGATTAGAAGATTAAGTGCGTTTTTTTTTTTTTTTTTGAGGATGAGAAAGACATGGCCATCTTTGTGGGCAGTAAACACAGGAGATAAAGAGAAAGTGAAGATCATTTTAAGAGTGGGGATAATAGAGGCACAATGTATTTAATAAATGGGATGGAATGGTACAACCTCAGTATGTTGAGGGAAGCCTAATTATATTAAAAAGAAAGGTGAAAGGGCAAATAGTGGCAGGAGATATTTAGGTGATAGAGGAGGAGGAGGGGAGAAAAGCAGGCTCTCCATGAATTACTTCATTTTTTTTCATTAATATGATACAATATTTTCAAATGAGCCTCTGAGGGGTGATGGAGCCATGGAAAGTTTGAATTTTGAAGAGGTTTTTTTTTGCCTTTTGGAGGACAATTGGGGTTAAGTAACTTGCCCAAGGTACACAGCTAGTTTTTTTTTTTTTTTTTTGTGGGTATTAAGTGTCTGAAGCTGGAACCAAACTCGGGTCCTCCTGACTCCGGGACCAGCACTTTACTCACTGTACCACCTAGCTGCCCCAAATTTTGAAAAGTTTTACAAGCATCACTGTGGTGAGTGAAAGAATAAGTTCATTAGTGTGGCATAAACATTGCCAGAAGCAAGGAGTGCCTGGTTAAGTTTAAAGATCTAGTGGGCATAGTGTGGTTTTCTGATTGTTTTTCCAAATTCATTCAGCAGTGAGTGTGGAAAAGTGAAGAAATATTGGAAGTTATCCAAGGTCAAGATCAAACAGGGAAAACATAACATATAAGTGGTAAAGAAATACAAAAGAACAAGACAGTGTACAGTTGAACTGGATCACGAATAAGTGAAGGAGAAAGGAGAATATTACAGGGATGGTGGCATAGCACAGAATTGTGGAGTTGAGGTATTGGAAATCACTTTGGGATAAAAAAAATAGTGTTTACATTTGTAAGGCAGAGGGAAGAGAATGACAATAGATAATGGTCAGATAAAGGAATTTCAGAGTTAAGAACATGGAAGTAGTGCATTCAGGAGTGATTCAAAATCAAAGGTGTAAACATATTTGTATGTGGCTGAGGTGGAAGAGTGTGTAATGTAAAATGAGTAATTTGAAGAAGTTAAAGGTTTAGGGTCTTTGAAAGAGTGTCAATAGTTATATCATACTCCACAAACATTTGGATGACAATTGGGGAGGAAAGACTGTGACTGTGATCTAGTTACTGAATACATTGAGAAATAAAGTGAATGGCTTGGATGTTAGTCACCAACAACAACCAGGAATTTCACTGGTTAGTAGATATAGATAGAATGAATTTCAAAGGAGAAGAGGTTAATGAATGATGATAATAGAAGGAGGATCTTAAAGTAGCAATGGAAAGCAAGAAATACTCCAAGTCTCCCACCACTGCAATGAGTTGGTGGGGTCAAGGAAAATGATTTAAAGTTCAGCTAGAGACATAAAGGGAGACAAGAGAAGCTGTTCCTAAAGATCAGAACTAGGTCATCAAGAGCCAAAAGATAAAATGATTGGGAAAGGAAATAATTTCAGAAGAAAATGATTGTTACCTACATTGTAGGAATTCTAGAGAGCATAGTGGTAGAGGTGTGTACCTTTAGAACAAAACAGGAATCTTGTGAACAATAAGATATTTTTTTTCAGAGGAAATGTAAGTAATTCAATGTTAGAATGCTGGATCTGGAGCCAGAGATATCTGAGTCCATATCTGTTCTCAGATACTACTGTGAAACTGGAAAAGTTAAAAAACCTGTGTCTATCTCAGTTTATTCAACTGTAAAATGTAGATAATAAAAGCAAAGTTTTTTCCCAGGGTGCTATTAATATGAAATTATTCTAGTATTTGTAACATACTTGGGACAGTGCCTGATGCATAAGACACTTTATAAATGATTGTTTCCTTCCTTCCTTCCTTCCTTCCTTCCTTCCTTCCTTCCTTCCTTCCTTCCTTCTTTCCTTCCTTCCTTCCGTTCTTCTCTTCTTGAGGAAAGTAGGAGACCTAGCATGATGGAATGGTATTTTCTCAAATGCCCAAAGCAAGAGACTGTTACACAACATACTGACTGCAGACGGTTTACACTTAGACAGAGAAGATTGAAAACTCAATGAAAAGGAAATTAGATGTATATAAAAGTGTTCCTAAGAGGAAAATATTAAAGAAACTCAATTTTTACTAATCCAAAGTAGGGAAATCAAACATTTTTTTTTTACCCAAATAGGGTCAAAAGGAATTCATCTTTTTTAGCTATCATTGTCTATATCAAAATAAAAACCAAGGATTTTGGAAATTTTACTAAGGTATTTTAGGTCTTATTGTGATGAGAGGAAAACCAGAAGATTACTGTATCCTTAAAGTTGTGTAGTCTACCTCAAGGGATATTTATTTTTTCCTCAAGAAGTTAGAATACATCTTAATAATTCCTATATTTTTTTATTTTATTTCTTTTTAATAATTATCTATATCTATCTATCTATCTATCTATCTATCTATCTATCTATCTATCTATCTATCTATCTATCTGTCTATTCTTAAACATTTGATATTAAAACTTTGAATTCCAGATCCTTTCCCTAACCTCCCTCATCTCCCACTTTCACTGGGAAGATAAGCAATTCAATATAGGTTGTACATGTGTATCTATGCAAAACATTTCCATACAGGATATATTGTGAAAGACTGACTATATTTCCCTGCATCCTGTTCCCACCCTCACTTGTTCTATTTTCTACTTTGATCCTGTCCCTTTTCAAAAGTGGGTGCTTCCAACTACCCTCCCCCCAGCCTGCCTTCCCTTCCATTACCACCCCTCTTTTCCCCTTCCCCTCTACTATCCTGTAGGGTGAGATACCCTATTTAGTGTGTATTTCATTCCCTCCCTAAACCAAATTTAATGACAATAAGGTTTACTCATTCCCTTTTGCCTTCCTATTCTTCCCCTCAATTGTAACAGTATTCCCTTGCCTCCTCTATATGAGAGAGTTTACCCCATTCTGTCTCTCCCCTTCTCCTCTCATTATATTCCTCTCTCACTTCTTAATTTCACCTTTTAAGTGTCATCCCTTCCTATTAAATTGGTCTTCTGCCCTTTGTCTATGTATACCTATACACATATATACACACATTCACATATGTACTCATATGCCCATATACCCTACTACATTATGTGTGTGTATACACACACATATATATGTATATATATATATGTATATATATATATATATATATTTATACACACACACACACACACACACACACACACACATGCACGCACACATTTTATTCCCTTCAACCATTCTCAGGCTGAGAAAAGTTCCATAAGTTACAATTATCATTTTTCCATGTAGGAATATAAGTACATCAACTTCAATATGTTCTTTATGAATTCTTTTCCTCATTTACCTTCTCTTCCTTCTTGTATCTGAGTGTCAAATTTTCTATTTAACTCTGTTTTTTCATCAAGAATTCTTGAAAGTCCTCTATTGCACTGAATGACCATATTTTCCCCTGAAATATGATACTCAGTTTTGCTCGGTAGGTTATTCTTAGTTTTAATCCCAGCTCCATTGACCTCTAGAATATCATATTCCAAGCCCTTATATCCCTCAGTGTGGGAGCAGCCAGATCCTGAGTTATCCTGATTGTATTTCCATAATACTGAAATTTTTTCTTCCGTGCTGCTTGTAATGTTTTCTCCTTGATCTGGGAACTCTGGAACATGGCTAAAATTTTCCTAGGAGTTTTGTTTTTCAGGAGTTGATCAGTGGATTCTTTCAAACTCTATTTTGCCCTCTCGTTCTAAAACATCAGGGCAATTTTCCTTGAGAATTTCTTCAAGGATGATTTCTACATTCTTTTTTTGATCATGGCTTTCAGGTAGTCTAATAATTTTTATATTATTTCTCCTTTATCTATTGTCCATGGTTATTCCAATGAGATATTTCACATTGCCTTCTATTTTTTTTTTTATTTTTTAAATCTGTTTAATAGTATCTTGATTTCTCATTAAGTCATTAGTGTCCATTTGCTCCAATCTAATTCTTAAGGAATGATTCTCTTTAGTGAGCTTTTGAGATTCTTTTTCCATCTGGCAAGTTCAGCTTTTTGTGACATTCTTCTCCTCATTGCCTTTTTAAGCCTCCTTTGCCATCTGAGTTAGTCTATTTTTTAAGGTGTTATTTTCTTCAGTCTGGTTAATGACTGTCATTTCATAATTTTCTTGCATCATTCTCATTTCTCTTCCCAATTTTTTCCTCCACTTCTCTTGTTTCATTTTCAAAACCCTTTTTAAGCTCCTCTATGGCCTGTAACCAGCTCATATTTTTTTGTTGGACGCTTTTGGTGCAGGAGTTCTGACTTCACTGTCTTCCACCTTTTCCATGCTTTGATCCTTTTTGTCCCCCAAATATGAGTCTAATGTTGGATTCCTCTGTTTTCTTTGCTTCCTTTGCTTGCTCATGTTTCCACTCACTTATTTGTCTTTTTAGCCTTTTGCCACAATAGAACTCTGCTACCAGTAAGGCGAGCTTTATTTCAAAGACTGGTGTTTTCACAGCTGCTGAACTATTAGTTGGGTGCCCTCTCTGAAGCCTCCACACACTCTGGAAGACTGTTCATGCACCCCAGGACCTCCACCCTAGACAGCAATACATATCCTTGCAGGTTGAAGCAAGAGTGATTGCCCCTCAGACAGGTCAGTTGGTCTCATTACAATCTGCAGACAAGGAGTTCTGAAGTAGCCACGAGGTGGGCAGCCACAGGGATGTGGAGCCTCAGCTGCTTCTAGCCCTTGGGCAAAGGCCAGACCACACTCCCAAATTCCCAGGTCCCAAAGTCCACACTGTACTGACCACTCACTTTGTCGTTTCCATCTATGGGTTGATAATTCTGGAAAACCACCACAGCTACTGGTGATCTGAAGTCCCTCCAGCCAGCCTGAGGCTAAAACCTTGGGCTCACACAGGGCTAGGCTTGGCTCCCAGAATGCTGTGCTAGCCAATTCCTGCTGGCCTGCTGGGGTATCCTCAACAGGAGGTTATCTTCTCTCTGTCATTTTTTGGGTTCTGTATCTGCAAAGTTTTTCTAGAGTCAATTTTTTACATGAATTGGAGGAGGTGGAAGCCATAGCCACACAGAAGTCTGTTTCTACTCGACCATCTTATTCCCATATTTCTAAGTTAGATTTTACAGTTTCTTTCATTCTTGTGATGGGGGTCAATAGTTCAAATCAAGTAACAACTTTAAAATTGAGAAAGCTAAAATTGGAACTTATGTGCGATTTGATAAAATTCATTTGTTAAAATTATTATTCTCCTACAATGCTTTTTCTTTGATGGGTATCTGCTAGTGTCACATCTTTGTAGTTTTAAGAGCAAAAGAGAAACTACTCCATACTGGATTCTAAATACAATTGGTAAAGAATGACAAAGCTGGTAAATGAAGGGACTGCATTTTTCTGTATGCGTGACCTGGATTTGGATTCAACTGGATTAACATTATCAGACTGGTGATAAAATTTGGGTTCACATCCTAAATTCATTATTGTTTTTTTTTATTATTTTTGTTATTATTTATCGTGAAGTTACTATCAATACTGTTAACTTGAGAAATAACTATACTCTGTTTCAAGTAGTAGGTTTGGTGGAACTCGTTCTGTGAAGTAGAACCTCTTGGGAATATAACTTGCTTTACCCTGAGTGGTAGCTTGTCCTTTTTTCTTGAGAAGGAACCTGGCATCAGGGAGAGGATGACATGACTTGCAAGTGACTTTGATTTGAGTGATGGAGATATGTGGAGAATCACCAGCCTCACTTCTTCTTTCAGAGTCATCTCGGTCCAGTGGCCAGATATTCACCAGGATGACTGGAAATGGTCCAGGATGCATTTGGAGACCTTTGGACTTTTTAAGCTAAGGTCTTTCCAGAGTCTCACTTTGAGTGTGGCAACAACACCCATTCAGTGAATAGGCCTCTCTAAGAAGTGAGTCAAGGGATGGCCCTTTAATTAAAAAAAAAAAAACTAAACTAAACTAAAACTAAAACTAATAATAATTAAAAAAAATCAAACTTGAAGTGGAAGATACTCAGGGTTACTGCCCAAAAAAGAGACAGTCATTATTTATATTCACTCTGAGTCAGGAGGGCCCCCCCAAAATAACCATTAACTTGTGCTTATGCAGAGATCTATTGTCCAATTCATGACATTAGAAGGAATTGGATTTTATGCTTTGTCTTTGAGAAATAAATCTAGCCAATAAACCCCAAGTTAACTAGGTAAGAGGTTCTAAAAGGTGTGGATTTTTGGTAGATACAACTTTTCAGTCACGTCTAACTCTCTGTTACCTCATTTGGGGTGTTCTTGGCAAAGATACTAGATTGAATTTCCATTTCCTTCACCAGCTTGTTTTATACATGAGGAACTGAGGAAAACAGGGCTTGGACACTTGTTCAGGATCACACAAATAAGTATCTGATGACAGACAGATTTGAACTTTGTGGCTTTTTTCTGAATTCACACATATCTAAAAGTTTTGTATCTATGACAGGCCAGTCTGTGACTTTAGACTTATGTATGATAAAAAGATATTTATATTGATACAGACTCCTCTTCCTTTCACAGAAAAGTTCTCTGATCATGGCAGGAGAATTAAAATGCTTTATAATTAAAATTACTGTTACAATCATGAACCATCACTAAGTCTACAATAATGAAGATGCAGAGATAAAGGAGTCATTTGATTTTATATTGTTATATAAAGAATATCATTACTAGTCTGAACTACCTGACCTACACAATTTGGTAAGATAGACTCTTAGACGTGGCACCTCTTTTCTCAATAGTTTAATAATTATATAATCATATCTAAGATCAATTCTTTACAGACTCACTTTTTGTTTTGTCTAAACAGCTCTTTGCCCCATCATGATTTGAAACTGTTATGACAAAAAATTATATTCTCAGGATAGTGAAATGATAAAGTTTTTTTTAAAGCTTTCAATGTTAATTGAGAAGTTAGTATTAACTGAAAGAAACAAATAGATTTGACTAGTTTCTTTGGTAATATATATACAGAAAGAGAGAGAGAGAGAGAGAGAGAGAGAGAGAGAGAGAGAGAGAGAGAGAGAGAGAGAGAGAGAGAGAGAGAGAGAGAGATAGAGAGAGAGAGAGAGAGAGAGAGAGAGAGAGAGAGAGAGAGAGAGAGAGAGAGAGAGAGAGAGAGAGATGGCTTCCAAATGTTTTAAAAAGCTCATGAGAGCTACAGCTATATTAGTAGCCTTGGAACTATTGTTATGTTGTGTTAAATAAAATTTAATAGAGACAAATAAAGATCATCCTGAATGATTTTTCCTATATTTGACCTCAGAGGCAATAAGGAACAAATTTTGAAAAGAATTACATGCATTTACTTTATAGCCTACTATTTTGCTAAAATTTTTTTGTTTCAACTGAATTTTTAGCGTAGTCTTTGGATTTTCCAAATATATTATAATATCATTTATTCTGACTCATTTCTTTTTATTTTCTTATTGATATTGCTAGAATTTCTAATACAATACTGAATAACATTGGTGACAGTGGACATGATCTTATTGGGAAGGCTTCTAGCTTATCTACAAATAATACTTAGTAATGGTTTTAGATAACTTTTTTTATCAATTTAAGAGAAATCCATTTATACCTATACTTTCAGAGTTTTTTTTAGTAGAAAGTGTGTTGTACTTTATCAAAAGTTTTTTCTGCATCTATTGATAAAATCATATGTTTTTCCCACTTAATATTTTATTTTTCCAATTATATGTAAAGACAGTTTTCAACATTAATTTTTATAAGATTTTGAGTTACAATTTTTTTTAGTTTTCTCCCTTCCCTCTCCCCCAAGATGACAAGCAATCTGATATAGGTTATCCATATGCAATCATATTAAACATATTTTCACATTAGTCATGTTTTGAAAGAAGAATTGGAACAACAGGGAAGCACCACAAGAAAGAAAGAAAAAAACAAATATATAAGAAAATGGTATTCTTATATCTACATTCAGACTCCATCATTCTTTCTCTGGGTGTGGAGAACATTTTCCATCCTGAGACTTTTGGAATTATTTTAGATTATTTTATTGCTGAAGAGAGCTAAGTGTATTAAAGCTGATCATCTCAAAATTTTGCTGCTATTGTATACAATGTTCTCCTGGTTCTGGTCACTTAACTCAACATAAGTTCCTATAAGCCTTTCCTGGTTTTTCTGAAATCTGCCTGCACATCATTTCTCAAAGCTCAATAAAATTCCACTACATTAATATACCACAACTTATTCAGCCATTCCCCAATTTATTGACTTCCTTTCAATTTCCAATTGTTTTTCAACAGAAAAAGAGCTGCTGTAAATATTTTTCTACATATGGTTCCTTTTCTCTTTTTATTATCTCTTTGCCATAGAGATAGAATAGTGATATTGCTGATTATCCATCAATCCTCATTAGGGAAATTGGGTTATAGTTTTCTTTTTTCTGTTTTGACTCCTTCTGGCTTGGGTATCAACACAATATTTATGCCATAAAAATAAGTGGATAGGACTCTTTCTTTACCTATTTTTCCAAATAGTTTATGAAGTGTTGGAATTAATTGTTCTTTAAAGGTTCAGTAGAATTCATCTGTAAATCCATCTGGCACTGGAAATATGTTTCTTACAGAATTCATTAATAGTTTGTTCAACTTCTTTTTATTGAATGGTATTATTTAAGTATTTTCTTTTCTTTTTTATGAATTTGGACAATTTATATTTTTGTAAATATTCATCTATTTCATTTTTATTGTCAGATTTATTGGTGCACAGTTGAGTAAAATAGCTCTGAATTATTGCATTTATTTCCTCTTCATTGGTGTTAAATCCATCCTTTTAATTTTTGATACTGGTAATTGGTTTTCTTCTTTATTTTTTGTTTAAATCAAATTAACCAAAGATTTATCTATGTTGTTGTTGTTGTTTTTCATAAAATCATCTTTTATTTTTATATATCAGTTCAATAGCTTTCTTGCTTTCAATTTTAATAATCTATCCCTTGATTTTTAAAATTTCTAATTTGGAATTTAATTGAGGATTTTTAATTTGTTCTTTTGAAGTCACATTCCCTATTCGTTGATCTTTTCTTTCTCTATTTTATTCATGTAAGCACTTAGAAATATAACATTTCCCCTAAGAACTGCTTTTGTCACATTTCATAAGTTTTGTTATGTTGTCTCATTATCATTCTTTTTATGAAATTATTGATTGTTTCTATAATTTGTTGTTTGATCCACTTATTCTCTAGAATTAAATTTAATTTCCAATTGATTTTTCTATCTTTCCATGGCCTTTTATTACATGTAATTTTTTACTGTCTTATGATCTGAAAAGAGTGCATTTAATATTTATGTCTTACTTCATTGAATTGTCAGGTTTTATGACCTAATAGAAGAGCAATTTTTATGTAGGTGCCAGGTATCACTGAAAAAAAAAAGGAATATTCCTTTCTATCACTGTTCAGTTTTTTGTTTGTTTGTTTTGCCTTTTGGAGTGCAATTGGGGTTAAGTAACTTGCCCAAGGTTACATGGTTAGTTTGTGTGTGTGTGCGCTAAGTGTATGAGTCGGGAACCAAACTCAGGTCCTCCCCACTCCGGGGCTGGCACTTTTACTCACTGCGCCACCTAGCTGCCCCCACCCCCATTCACTTTTTGCCAGAGTTCTATCATATCTAACATTTTTATAAATTCTATCCACCTCTTAAACTTCTTTCTTGTTAATTTTATGTTTAGATTTATGTAGTTTTGAGAGGGAGAGATTGAGCACCCCAATCAGTGTGATTTTGTTGTCTATTTCTTCTTGTAACTCACTGAATTTCTCCTCTAAGGAGTACTATAACACTTGGTGCATATATAGTTGTATTGATATTACTTCATTGTCTATGGTACCTTTTAGCAAGATGTAGTTTTCTCCTTTGTCTCTTTTAATTGGGTCTATTTTGGTTTGACTTCATCTAAGATCATGATTGCTAACCCTGCATTTTTTCTTTATTTGCTTTGTTTTATTTCAGCTGAAGCATAATACATTCTACATGTGTCCTTTACTCTGTGTGTACCTCTTTGCATTATGTTTCTTATAAACAACATATTGTAAGATTCTTTTTTCTTAATCCACTCTTCTATCTACTTCTGTTTTAGGGGACAGTTCATCCCATTCATATTCACAATTATTATTACTAATTATGCCTTTTTCTTTATCCTACTTTCCTAACTACTTATACTTTTTTCTTTTCTTTCACCTTTTCCCTCTTCACCAGTGTTTTGCTTCTTATCCTGTCTCCCTCAATCTGTCCTTTTATCTATCTTCACCTTCCATTTTCTTTCCCCTTTCTCCCACTACCTCTCTCCTCTCATGTATCCCCCCCGCCATCATTTTTCGACTTTCTCTTATTTTCCCTATAGGGTAAGATAGATTTTAGTATCCAACTGAAGTGTATGCCCTTCCTTCTTTGAGTCAAATCTAATGAGAGTGAGCTTCAAACAATGCTAACTCCCTCCCCTTTCTGCATCTAAAGTAATAGGTCTTCTGCACCTCTTAATATGTTGTAATTTACCCTATTTTTCCTCCCCTTTTTATCTTCTCTCAGTACAATCCTTTTTTTACCCCTTAATTAATTTTTATGTCATCATATCAAATTCAACTTGTAATCACACCCTGTGTCTATGTATACCCCTTCTAACTGCCCTAATAGATAAACAATTATCAAGAATTACAACTATTATCTTCCATTTAAGTATGTAAGCAGTGTCATCTTATTTAATAACATGTATTTTTTTCTTTCCTGTTTACCTTTTTATGCTTTTCAATTCTTTTATCTGAACATCAGATTTTCTGTTCTTTTCTGGTCTTTTCATGAGGAATTACTGAAAGTCATCTATTTCATTGCATTTCCATCTTTTCCCCTAAAAGACTGTGTTAATTTTTTCTGGGTAGCTGATTCTTTCTTGGTTGCAGGCAAAGATCCTTTGCCTTCTGGAATGTCATACTCTAATCCCTCTGATTCTTTAATGTAGAACCTGCTGCTCTTTTGTAATTCTGACTGTGGCTCTATGATATTTAAATAGTTTATTCCTGGCAGCTTGCAATATTTTCGCTTTGTTCTGAAATTTTTCTAATTTGTCTATAATATTTCATTTTGGCATCTCTTTCAGGATGTAATTAGTGGATTCATTCAAAGACTATTTTAACCCATGTTTGTAGGATATCAGGGCAATTTTCTTCAATAATTTCTTGACAGATGCTCTCTTTTGATCATGGCCCTTGGGTAGTTCAATGCTTCTTAAATTATCAATCCTGGATCTATTTTCCAAGTCAGTTGTTTTTCCAATGAGTTATTTTACATTTTACTCTATTTTTCATTCTTTTTATTTTTGGGCAACTGATTCTTAATGTCTCTCACAGTCATTAGTTCCACCTGCCCAATTCTTATTTTTCAAGAATTATTTTCTTCAGTTATCTTTTGTACTTCCTTTTCCATTTGGCCAACTCTATTTTTAAGATGTTTTCTTCAGTAGATTCTTTTTTCTCATCTAGTCATTTGTATTTTCTTAAGGAATTGTTTTCTTCAGTCAATTCTTGCCCATCCTTTTTCCAAGCTGTTGATTTTCTCTTGTATACCTCATTTCTTTTCTCAATTTTTCTTCTATATCCCTTATTTGACATTTAAAATCCTTTTTCTGTTTTTGCAAGAAGACTTTTTGCAGTTGAGATGATTTTGATGCTTCAGATGCATGTATATTAACAATGTTGGCTCCTTCTGAGTTTGTGTTTTGTCACTGTAATAATTTTCTTGTGAAGATTTTTTTCTTCTTGCTCATTTTTTGTGCCTGTTTTGTAGCTTTTAATTTTGAGCTCTGCTCCTGGTGCAGATGGGCCACTATCACAAGCTTCTTGTATTAAGGGCCAGGAGACTGGTTACTGGCTTTTTGTGCTGGGGCCACAGATGCTGGCATATTGCTCACTCCACTGGGATGACCTGGCTTAGTTGCATCTGTTTTTGCCTGGTTTCTGGGGCTGTCAACTTTCCTTCTGTTCTTGGCCTGGAGGCTTCACAGCTAACCTGCTGTGCCAGTGGCCTGCTAAGCCATGACCAAGAATCCTAAGTTGTTGATCTGTGCTGTGGCTAAGATCCTCCCACTAACTTCCCTAGATACCTTCTACACTGTACTACACTCTCCTTTTACCAAAGTGAGACAGACTTTTTGTGAAGTCTCTATAGGTTATCTTAAACTGTAAAATTTTTGCTCCATATTTTTGTAAGTTCTGGCACTCCACAATCTGTTCAGATTCTTTTTTTAAATTTGTCTCTGAGAGAAACTGAGAAGAACTCAGGCAACTTCCTGACATCTTTCAGTGTGTGTGTGTGTGTGTGTGTGTGTGTGTGTGTGTGTGTGTGTAAATGTATGTATACACACATACATACACATATAATGTATGTATATATGTATATGTGTCTATATATGCATATACATATGTATACACTTTTATTATTGAGATAACAAACTGAATTAATATTTTTTACTTACATTAAACCATATCTGTATTCCTGGCATAAATCCCACGTGGTCATAGTAGAAAACCTTGTAATATGCTGTAATCTTTCAGCTTTGATTTTATTTAGGATTTTTGCCTCCATAATCATTAATGAAATTGGTCTTTAATTTTCTTTTTTTGTTTTTATTCTTCTTATTTTATGTATCAGTAATATATTTGTTCCATAAAAGGAGTGTAGAAGAACCCTTTTTTGCTTACTATTGCAAATATTTTATTTACTATTGGAATTAGTGGATCTTTATATGTTTAGTAGAATTTACTTATAAATCCCTCTTGTCCTGGTGATTTTTTTTAGGAAGCTCATTTATGACCTCTTCAATTTATTTTTCTAAAGTAAATCTATACAAATATCCTACTTTTTCTTCTGCTAATCTAAATATGCATTTTTGAGTATTCTTTCATTTCATTGAAATTATTAAATAAATTTATTGACATGTAATTGAGCAAAATAACTCCTTTTGATTACTTCAATTTCATATTCATAAATTGAATATACACTCCTTATTTTCTTTTTCTGTTTTTTTTTTTTTGGAGGGGGGAATGCAGGGTAATTGGACTTAAGTGACTTGCCCAAGGTCACATGGCTAGTAAATGTTAAGTGTCTGAGTTCAGATTTGAACTCAGGTTCTCCTGAATCCAGGGCCAGTGTTCTATTCATTGTGCCACCTAGCCACCCCCACTATTATTATTCTCAATAGTAGTCAATTTGTTTTCTAATCTTTTTTTAAATCAAGTTAACCAATGTCTTATCTATTTTACTGATTAATTATTAATTCATTGATATTTTTACACTCATTTTATTCATCTCACCTTTAATTTTTAGGATTTCTGATTTAGTGTATAATAGGGGGCATAGGAGGTTGAAGTTCGTTCTTTTTCTAGTTTTTTAATTTTATAGACAATTCATTTGTCTGCTCTTTCTCTATTGTGTATTGTATATCATCAATCTTTGTAAAGATACCATGAATTTTTTTTTTTGCTTTTTCTTTGGGGTGGGGGTGGCGGCAGGGCAATTGGGCTTAAGTGGTTTGTCCAAGGGCACATGGCTAGTAAGTGTTAATTGCCTGAGTCCATATTTGAATTCAGGTCCTCCTGACTCTAGGGCTGGTGCTCTATTCACTGTGCTACTTAGCTGCCCTACTCCGTACCATGAATTTTTGAGAAAAAGGTATGTTCCTTTCTATTGCTGTCCAATTCTCTCCAGATAATTATCATATTTAGCTTATATAAAATTCTATTGACTTTCATGATTTTTTCCTATTTATTTTTATTAAGTTCATTAACTCTGAGAGGGGAAGATTAAAGTTCCCCCTTATGATAGATAGTATTACTATTTATCTTCACCTGTAAGTCATTTAATTTTTCTTTTAAAAATTTAAATGCTATCACATATAGAAACAGTTTTGATATTGCTTCCTTATCTATGGCACCTGTTACCAAAATATAGTTACCTGATTTATCTCTTTTACTTAAATACATTTTAAATTTAACTTTTTTTGAGACCATGATGGTTATGCCAGCCCTTTTTTGTACCAACTGAGGCATAATAAATTATCTTCCAACCCTCCATTTTAATCCTGAGCATATGTGTTACTTGTAAACAATATATTGTTAAATTCTGACTCTTGATCCATTTTGCTAGCCTCTGCTTCATCCCATTCACATTCAAAATTAGAACTTATTTGTTAATTTCTCACCATCTCATTTTTACTCACTATCATCCTTTTCAGGCTCTCCTTTTACCTTATTCCTATTACCCTATTCTCTCCTCATACCCTCCTATTACTTATTCTTTAAAAGTACCTCCTTTATACTCTCCCCACATGTTCTTAAATCTTAAACTACACACCTTTCTAAAAGTCTCTCCCTTATTCTGCTCCCTAGTGTCCCTATTTCTTTAAAAGTTTAGAAGACTTTAACATTTTTTCATATGTATATGTTGCTCCTTCTTTATCTCAGATCTTTATGAGAGTAAGGTGCCAAGACTACCCAACTGCTTCCTCTATATCCATTCTTCCTTTCAGGCCACATATTTCTGTGTTGCTCTTTTTTTACTTTTTCTTACCCATTTTTTTTTGAGATTAGCCTATCATATACAACTTAAACCCAATTCTTCTTCTAAAGTACCCAAGTAATGATAGCCTTAAAAATACTCATATTTCCATATTTAAGAAACAAATAGTTTGATTTTAATGAGTCCCTTACAACAAATCTTTAATGTTTTTTTTTGCATTACTTCTAGATTTTTTCTATCCAATTTTCCATTGAGGTTTGATCTCTTTGCCACAAACACCTGAAAGTCTTTCAGTTCAGTAAATGTCCATTTTTTTTAAAATTCAGGATTATATTCAACTTTGCTGGGTAAGTTTTTCTTTTTGACAACCCCAACTCTTTTCTTCTTCAAAATATAAAATTCTAATACCTATAATCTCTTGGTGTAAAAGTTTCTAGGTATTTTGAAATCCTGATAGTAGAGACAGGATTCTGTGAAGATGACAGAGTAGGTCAGAAAATTCCAAGTTCTCAAGATTTTCTCCCACAAAAGAAATGAAATAGCTCCTTAGAGTGAACAAAGTGTAAGTAAAAATAAATAAGAATGGGACACGATACAGGTCCTCTTGGAACAATTTGAGAAGATCAGAAAGAAAATTGCAGGACGATTGGTCCCTATGAAAAGTAAACATGCCCAGGCTGGGGTCTGCTTTAACAATCAGGAGAAAGCCCTGGGGTTAGCTGGTTTGAAAGCATTCATTGGCCCTGGCCATAGGAACTTTTACCCCTGGGATACTGAGAAAGAGTTGGGCATCTGAGCAGGGGAAGATTGAGGGAACTTCTGCTAATGAGGAATGGCAGACCCAGCTATGCTGTGAAGCATGGTCAGGGTGAGAAAGAAACAGCACACACTTAATGAGTGCAGAAGTAGTGGGCCACAAAATCCTTGGCTGTGGGCATTTATAGGAAGTTGGACATTTGGTTTGTGTCCCAGGCTAGAGGGGAGAAACTAAAGATTTAGGGCAAGAAGCATCATCCCTCATACCCTAAGGCACAGGCAAAGGAAAAAGAATTCAATCATAGAAAGCTCTTATGGGAATATAGAACACTGGGCTTCATCACCAGAGGAGGATTTTGAAGTAAAGAAACCCACAAAGAGTAATGTTAAATGGTCCATCAATTGGGGAAGGGCTGTGATGGAATACTACCATTCAATAAGATACGATGAGCTTGATGATCTTAGTAAAACATGTGTAGACTTTAACAAAATAATAAAGAATAAAAGAAACAAACCCAAGATAATGTTGTATATAGTAACAAACATTGTTTTAAAAGCAACTTTGAGTAGCTAAGTCATTTTGACAATTACAAATACTCAAATTAACCAGAAAGAATATATGAAGAAAGACATTCTATTCATCAAGAGAAAGATTTGATAAATAGAATTATATATACAATGGTTTTATATACTTATACATATTTGTTTCTAATGATAGCCATTTCTTTGGGGGAGGGAGGAAAAAAGAAACTTACATGTTAACTTTATTATATATTTAAAAGGAATAGCAAGTTGTACACAATAGATTTATGGTTTCATGTACAATCATCTTTTTTCTATTACAGTTATATAGAAATGCTTTATTTTTACACCTTCTAAATAAAATAAATAAAAGCTGTTAAAATAATTTATCTTGAAAAAAAATTGGGAAATTGAGCTATAATGGAACCTCCTCCAAAAACTATTTGAAAATCCATAGGTGGATATTAGACCAATGCCAAAATCCAAGGTCTTCATTTGTGATTTTTAGCAATAATCTTTAATTTCTCAAATTAGATAAAGAATTTTATAAGTGTAAACATTTTTATAACCCCAAAGAAATTTTAATTTATCCATTCATTTATGTATTTATTTTATTTGCTTTTTTATGCTTGAAGAACATTTCTGAGAATACTAAGTGAAAGAAGGACCCATTTATGTCAGGTCATTATACACCTTTTGTTTCTGACTCAGCAGGGCTGTGGTACACTAGAACAACTGTGAGGCTTCCAGCCCCAGTGTACAAGGCAAATTTGAGAGCCCCAGAAACCAGGCAAAAGCAAGTGTAACTAGGGCAGGCCACCCCATCACAGTGGGCAAGCTACAAGTACCTGAGAACGTGACAAAGAAGGTGTATGACACACAGCACAAGAAAATTTAGTCCATGACCCTTTTACCCTCAGGAACAGAGCTTAACTTTAAAAGCCACAAATCATAAGTAAAAAAAAATGAGAAATGAGCAAGAAACAGAAAAGAGCCCTGATCATAGAAAACTGCTCTGACAACAGGAAAGATCAAAACACCAACTCAGAAGAGGACAGCAATATTAAAATGCCTATGTGCAAAACCTCAAAAGGTAATATGAATTGGTCTCAAGATCAAAAAACCTTCTTGGAGGAACTCAAAATGGATTTTAAAAGATCAAATAAGATAGAAGAAAAATTGGGAAAAGAAATGAAAGGTATACAAGAAATAAGGAAGGACAAAAATTTACTGAAGAAAACAATTCCTTAAAAAATGCAATTGGCCAAATGAGAAAAATAATCCACTAAAAAAACAGCTCTTTTAAAAATATAATTGATCAAATGAAAAAGAAGGTAAGAAAGTTAACAGAAGAAAATATTACAATTGAAAAATTACAATTTTTGGTCAAGTGGAAAATAATGAATCAATGAGATATAAATAATCAGTCAAACACATTCAAAAGAATGAAAAATAGAAGAAAATGTAAAATAAAGCATTGGAAAAACAACTGAACTGGAAAATGGATCAAGAAAAGATAATTTAAGAATTGTTGTCCTGCCTGAAAGACTGGACAGCATATTTTAGGAAATTATCAAGGAAAACTTCCATAATATCCTATAGTCTGAAGGTACAAATGTCATTGAAAGAATCCATTGATCTCCTCCTAAAACAGATCCTAAAATGAAAACTCCAATCAATATATTTGCAAAATTCCAGAGTTATCAGGTCAAGGAGACAAACTACTGCAAATAGAAACAAACAGTTCAAATGCCATGGAGTCACAGTTAGGATTGCACTGGATTTAGAAGTTTCTATATTAATGGATCAGAGGGCCTGGAATATGATATTACAGAAGACAAAGGAATTTGGATTACAACCAAGAATCAACTACCCAGCAAAATTTTGTATAACATTTCAGGGGAAAATATGAACATTCAATAAAATAAGGAACTTTCAATCATTCCTCATGAAATGACCAGAACTAAATAAAAAAATTCGATCGTCAGATACAAGAATCAAGAGAAGCATAAAAAGATAAATGGGAAGGGAAATAAAAACATGTTATTCAATAAGGTTTAACTTTACATTCCAGTATGATTAATTGATGTTCGTTCAAGAGAATGTTCAAGAGAATGTTTTCATATGTGTTATTTTTAACAATACATTTTTGTTTCACTACTGCAATAAGCCTCACTGGGATAAGCATAACTTTTTTTCTGCATAACATATGCAAAATGGGCACAAAACCATCACTTTTTCTCAAGTGAAAAATCAATAATTTTTAAGGAAACTTCCAGAAGACAAGAAGCAAAAGAAAAGCAAGTTATGTATATATTCCTTATATATTTCCAAATATTTGCAATCTAGTTATGGCAAAGACATAGTCTAGCAAATTCACTTTGTTTTTCTCTTAAACTACTATGTCTCTGGCCCATTTATCACTTCATCCTAAGAATATAAAGCAAAAATCACACTGTCTGAAAAATTAAGCCCTGAATCAGAGTGATCTGCTGTTGGGAATATCACTCACTTTAAAAGGAAAAGTAAGCTTGTAACTAAGAACGTGTAGTCCTATAAGCACAGAAGCTCAAATTCAGAAACAAGGCCCATCACTGTCTGATGCAACTCATGGCTCTGGATGGAACAGAGGGAAGGCTTGAACAGTCAACACTATGAGCCTTTTCTTTTAAAATACTTTTTTATTAAATTAAATGTGTTTGAATAAAGTAAATTTTAGAAATCATATCTTTTTTCTTAATTTTGAATTTCTAATTTCCTACCTTCCTCTAATTTCTTCTCCCTCATTTTAAGCCAAAAGCAATTTCATATAGATCATATATAGTGATAGATGGTTGAGTAAAGGCAGAGTCTCATCTGTGCTCTCTCCCAAACCCATCCAAATACCTTAAATAATTACTCTAAATAAATTCTAGTACAGCAAGACCCACAGAAAGATGGAGTGAAACAATTTCCCTTCCCAAGAAAACTTATAATATTGACAGGGAGAGTCTGTTGCAACAGGGCAAGAGAGAAGTGTAGGCCAGTGCAGACCATACCCGGGCAGATCAGGCCCCAATAAACCAGGAATAGGCCTCAGGGCAACTAATCAGGACAGTAGTGGCAGTTTCCAGACTTCTAATTCCACAGATGTCAGAGTCAACTTAAAAGGTCAATAGGAAAGTTCTGTCTCACCTAGGTGAGAGTGGAGCACAGTCCAGTTAAGACCAAGCCAGTACAAGTCGGGCCCAGCAAACATTGAGCAGGGATTGGAAGCCAGAAGCTACTTCCAGAACTCTCATCCCACAGCTGGTAAGTGGGATGAACAGGAGATTGTCAGGAGATTACAGGGTTCTCTTGGCTAGCACTGAGGCAGGGCTCTGTTGCTTTGCATAAACCTAGGTCTGGCTCAAAGTTCTAAGTGGCAGTCGCAGGGCAAAGAGAAGTCCTAATACACCAAAATTGGTGTGGCTGCCATGGAGCAGGCCCCATGTCATAGTTCTGGGGCAGAAAAGACTGCTTCTTATCACTCACAGACCAGAGCCCAGGCCAGGAGAGTAGTAAACATCTCTCTTCATATCATACCAATTTGGAAAAACTGAAAAGGTACAGGACTTAAGACATATCTCTGAAAACAGCTGCACAAAATCCTTGAAACTTGGGAAAATGTGCCATCCACTCTGGAATCCTAACTACATTAATAAAGCATCAAAAGCAAAGTAATGGAACAAGGGAAAAAACTGATCATAGAAAGTTATTACAGTGACAAGGAAGATCAAAACACACACTGAGAAGATGATGACAAAGTCAATGCTCTTACATGCAAAGCCTCCAATAAATAATGAATTTGTCTCAGGCCATGGAAAAGTTCAAAAAGGATTTTGAAAATCAAGTATGAGAAGGAGAGTAAAACTTGGGAAGAAAAATGAAAATGATGCAAGAAAATCATGGAAAATGATTCAACAGTTTTGTAAAGGAGACATAAATAATACTGAGAAAATTAACACTTCAAAAACCAGACTAGGCTAAATAGTAAAAGATGCACAAAAAATCACTGAAGAAAAGAACTCTTTATTATTTCTTTTTTCTTTTTAAGCAATAGGGGTTAAGTAACTTGCTCAAGGTTACACGGCCAGTTATTTCTGGGTGTGGTGCTGAGTATCTGAGCCCAGATTTGATCCAGGTCATCCCAACACTGGAGCCGGTGCTCTTACTCGCTGTGCTACTTGGCCACCCCAGAAAAGAACTCTTTAATAAGTAGAATTGGTCAAATGGAAAGAGGAGATACAAAATTTAGTGAAGAAAAAATTCCTTAAAAATTAGAATTGAGAGGGGTGGAGCCAAGATGGCGGAGTATAAGCAGGAACTTGATGCTCCCACTCCAACCATCTCCAATACTTGTTAAAAAAAAGTTATTCTAAACAAATTTTAGAGCTACAGAACCCAGAAAGTGACAAAGAAAAACAAATATCCCACAGAAGGCAGCCTGGAAGGCTGACAGGAAGAGTCTATCTCACCAACCTGGGAGCCAAGTTCAGTCCCATGCAAGCTGGCGAGCCCAGTCCCAGGGCAGCCCTGACCAGCAGCACAGACCAGCCAGAGCACATGTCAAGAGAGTGAATCACTGGCAGTTGTGGCAGTTTTCAGACTTAACAAATAAAGGCCAAAGAGAAAGTAAAAGGTCAGTGGGGAACCCTGTTGATCCTGGGTAAGAGAACAGCATGATCCTGCCCCAGGCTCCAGGGAGAGAGATGGTGGTTGTGTGGGTGACTGCAACTGCTGCCATGTGGTTGCCTCCAGAGCTCCTGGCCTGCAGATTGGAGAGGGACCAAGCAATCATTCAGAGGGTAATTGCTCTTGTTTGACTTCCTTGGATCTAGGTTGTAGTCCTGGGTGATGGTTTGAGGGTGAGGAATACCAGTGTGCCAGAGCTTGTGGTTGCTGAAGAAAGGGCACCCTCCTCCTTGCTCTGGAAATAGCAAAACCCCAGCAATTTGGGACATGGCTCTTTCTACTCTGGAAGCAGAGTTGTGCTGTGGCAAAGAGCTCAAAAGTGAGGTAATTGGCTGGCAAGATGAGCAAACAGAGGAAGCACAATCAGACTTTCTTTTGGGGGGGATAAAGAGGATCAAAGCATAGAACCAGAAGACAAAAAAGTCAAAAATCCTGATTCTAAAGCTTCCCAGAAAAATATTAATTGGTCACATGCCATAGGGGAGCTCAAGAAGGATTTTGAAAATCAAGTAAGAGGGTGTGGCTAGGTGGCACAGTGAATAGAACACTGACCCTGGAGTCAGGAGGACTTGAGTTCAAATCTGGCCTCAGACACTTAACACAAAAACTAACCGTGTGAGCTTGGGCAAGTCACTTAACCCCAATTGCCCTCCAAAAAGCAAAAAAAAAAAAAAAAAAGGAAATCAAGTAAGAGAAGTGGAGGAAAATGGGGAAGAGAAATGAGAATGATACAAGAAATTCATGAAAGGCAAGGAAACAACCTGAGTGAAGAAAATAGAACATTAAAAAATACACTAACTCAAAGGACAAAAAAGGACCAAAAAGCCAATGAGGAGAAGAGTGCTTTACAAAGCAGCATTGGCCAGATGGAAAGGAAACTTCAAAAACCTTCTTAAGAGTATAATCCCTTCAAAATTACATTGGAACAAATGGATGATAATGACTTTATGAGAAAACAAGATACTATAAAAACCGATCCATATAAATGAAAAAATAGAAGGCAATATGAAATATCTCACTGAAAAGCAACTGACCTAGAAAATAGATCCAGGAGAGATAATTTAAAAATTATTGGACTACCTGAAAGCCATGATTGAAAAAAGAGCCTACAAATCATCCTTCAAGAAACTCTCAAGGAAAATTGCCCTGATATTTTAGAACCAGAGGGCAAAAGAGAAATTGAAAGAATTCACTGATCACCTCTTGAAAAAGATCCCCAAAAGAAAACTCCTAGTAATATTATAGTCAAATTTCAGATTTCCAGGTCAAGAAGAAAATACTGCAAGCAGTCAGGAACAAACAAGATGAGCATGGTGAAAACACAACAGGATAACACAAGACCTAGAACCTTCAAAATTAAGGGATTGAAGTGTTAGAATATGATAATCTGGAGGTCAAAGGAGATAGATAATCACCTAGCCAACAAAACCGAGTATAATGCTTCAGGGGAAAATATGGTCATTCAATGAAACAGAGCATTTTCAAACTTTTGTTTTTTTAAACAATCGGGGCTAAGTAACTTGCTCAAGGTTACACGGCCAGTTATTTCTGGGTGTGGTGCTGAGTGTCTGAGCCCGGATTTGATCCAGGTCATCTCGACACTGGGGCCGGGGCTCTTACTCGCTGAGCCACCTGGCTGCCCCCTTTTTCAAGGTTTTTTAATGGAAAAAAAACAGAGCTGAAGAGAACATTTGCATTTCAAATACAAGAAGCAAGATAAACATGAGAAAGTAAACAGAAAAAAAGAAATCATAAAGAAGTTATTAGAGTCGAACTATTTACATTCCTACATGATACAATTATAATTGTAACTCATGAGACTTTTCTCAGAATGAGGACAGTTGAAGGGCATATATATGTAAGCGTACATATATGTATGTGTCGGAAGGTGGATGTGTGTATAAATGTATATGTGAGTATGTGTATATGGTTGTACAAGGATATATAGACAGAGGACAAAGGATCAGTTGAATATGAAGGGAAGCTATCTAAAAAACTGAAATTAAGAGTTAAGAGAAGAAAAAATTGGGAGGAGAAAGGGAGAGATAGAATAGGGTAAATTATCTGATATAAAAGGGGCAAGAGAAAACTGTTACAATGGAGGGGAAGAGCAGGAAGGTAAAAGGGTTTACCTTACTCTAATTGAATTTGGCTTAAGGAGGGAATAATGTACACACTCAATTGGGTATCTTACCTTACAGGAAAGTAGGGGGGAAGCTGATGAGAGGGGGCAAGATTGAAAGGAGGGTCGATTGAGGGAAAGAGTAGTTAGAAGCAAACAGGGTCTCAGGAGAAAATAGAACAAGTGGAGGCAGGATAAGATGGAGAGAAATATAGTTAGTCTTTCACTATATAATTACTATGGAAATGTTTTGTGTAACTACACATGTGCAACTTATATTGAATTGCTTATATTCCCAGTGAGGGTGGGTGAGGAGGGAAGAAGGGAAAGAATCTAGAAATCAAAGATTTAAAAGCAAATGCTAAAAAATGGGTTTTTTACATGCAATTGGGAAATAAAATATAAGTTACTGAGGTATAGAAATATATCTTGCCCTACTAGAAGATTGGGGGGGTGAGGTGATGGGAGAGAACAGATTTGCAGAAGGGGTATTCAGTAGGCTTGCTATCTTGTGATGGGGGTAGGGGAAAGAGGGGGAGAAACTTTGTAACTTAAAAACTTGTGGAAATGAATGTTGAAAACTACATAAATAAATTGGAAAAAATTGGGGAAAAAATGGAAGCCAAAGATTGTATAAGAAACCAAGATACATATTAAAGACTGAAAAAAATTGAAGAAATGTGAAATATCTCATTGGAAAATCAACTGACTTGGAAAATAGATCAAGGAGAGCTAATTGAAGAAATTTCAGATTAACTGAAAGCAACAATAAAAACAAGCACCTTACATTACATTTAAGGAAATTATCAAGGAAAACTGCCCTGATCATCTAGAACCGGAGGTTAAAATGGAAAGTGAAATAATTCAACTATCACTTCCTGAAAGTATTGAATTCCAGTATGAGTTTATACTTTATTCAGCAGGTCATGGAGATTCCTTAATGGCTTTTGAATAGAGGAATAATGACATCAGAAAAAAATATATTAGGAAGATTAGTCAGAAGGCATTGTGAAGGACAGATAGCAAAAAGGATCGACTAGAGACAGGAAGAATGATGAGGAGGCTATTATAATAATTTAGGTGATAAGATATGAGATCCCGAACAAAGTCAGAGACTTTCATACTAGAAATATTAGGAGGCATAGGGATGTGTTTCATGTCCTTTGTGGCTATGATTGCTGGGTACAGGAAGGAAATAAAAGGGAAGAAATGAGTACAAAGAAAGACAAGGAAGGGAGAAAGTCAGAGGGAGAAATATCAGAGAAATAGAAAAAAAAAAGAGTAAGAAAAGGAGAAGGAAAAAGGGAAGCCAAGAGGGAAAGTGAGGTACTTTAGTCCATTCAAGAAGTATCTCCATATCCCATCCATTGACTCAGAGGACTGTGAGACTTTGAGTTCATACTTACATAATCTAGGTTTTGTGGGTTCGTTTAGAAATTCATCTTCCTCTTTGTGACAGCACCATAGCTTTTGCTTCCTCAAAGCTGTGGGAACCAGATTTTGTTAATTCTCTCTTCAACTTTCTCTGAACCCTCCCTGTTTATGCTCCACAGATTATGAAGGTTTGTTTTGATTTCAGCATTTGTTTTAAACCTAGTCCTGTTTGTTACAGAGAACTTTCATTCCCAAAACTTTTTGGAGAAACTTACCTAAATGATAATAGCATAAACTCATGAAGTTATGGCTTTTACAGTTATGATGATTTTCTTTCATACAAACATCTAACACTTTTAGTTCAATGCTTCCAAAACTTATTTGTTAAATAGATAGGTTGTATCACCCATATGAAGTAACAATTTCAATCTCAGTATGTCAGAGTTATGAATGCTTGGAGTCTTCTGTGAACCTTCATTTCAACCTTTATTATTTTTTATGAAAGGTAGATTCCCTAGACTCAAGCCATTAAAGAAAATTATGCCTGGGTTTTCTTCTTCCCTTTCAATCAGCTAAGTATGTTCACATCAATGTTGAAATAGAAAATTAGTTTTATAGTAGAGGGGTAATGATATGATAATTGTTTCTTATGAGTATGTAACCTTGAAAAGATAGGATAATAGAAGGAATCTTTATGCTCTTAAAATGAAGACAGCTTCAGAATTTTCTAAGTGAACAACCTGCATCTTATTATACCCCTATTTTTCTTTATATACAAAATCCTCTGACTTTTAAAGCCCAATATGATTCCATAAGCATGATCAAAGTTTTTAATGGAACAAAGTTTTAGAAGCTTTATTACCTTTGTCTTCCATATAGATAATTCAAAGCAGAAATAGCACCCCTCAGTTAACTGCTTAGAAGCCTTAAGTTCAAGCACCCAGGGGCACTACGCTGTACTACTCATAGGGCTTAGGCCACTACTTCGATGATGAGAGAAAGGCAGCTAAGTGATTGCATTTCTAATGATCATACATTTTGGCATTCTGGATGCATTTGGATCATAGCAGAAAATAAATTTAAAAAAAGATTAGTCCAAGTTTTTAGGTAATGACCTGGAAACCACAGAATAGAACACTTCTTCCCCACTTTTTTTTTCCTTCAAGATATTCTACTGAGAGTTTTACAACTCTGATATTTCATGTAATATTATTTCAGTGAAAGCTATCATTATCCATAATTTCCTTTTAAATGCTATTCAATCAAGTCAAGAAGCATTTATTAAATATTTACTGTGCACCAAACATTGTACTCAGAATTGGAAATACAAAGAAGATGAAAAAATAAATATAATCTCTTCCATCAGGAATGAATATTCTCATAAAGAAAAAAAACATAAAAAGGTAGATATGTATAAGATATACTATACACACACAAACTTTCACATGGAACACATATACAAAGAAACACATACACACATGTATGTATATGTACATGCATGGCTATTTATATGATCTTATGTATTTTCATATAAATGAAAGCACAAACATATGTATATATCCATATATTTATATGAATATACATATATGCATATATATATTCCTCCTATTCTTCCGTCCCTCCAATAAAGATCATCTATCTACTGATCAATTGAGCTATCATTCTATCTAAAGACAGTATCTGGGAGAAGCTTGAGGAAAGCCATCCTTTACATAGAAGAAGGAATTTGAAATGAATGTTGAAGGAAACTAATATAAACAAAAGGTAGGGGTGAGAGCTTAAATATCCCTACCCTGAAGGATTGCTAGTATATAGGAAGAGAAATGTAATAAGCTTGGATCTATATGTTTAACTTGACCCTCTTCTTTCTATCAGGAAAGAAAGAAAGAAAACCATAGCTTCTTACATTTTATTCAGGTTTTTTAAAAATACAATATCTTGTTTGTTCCACACAATAATGCTGATAAGCAAGAAAATTCAATAAGTGAAGACAACACAATTATTACTTTTTTATATTTTTAAAACTTATTTAGTATTTAATTTTCTCTCAGTTGTATATAAAAACAATTTTAGCATTAATTTTTAAAACTTTCACTTTCAAATTCTTTCCCTTCTTCCCTCCCTATGCTACCTCATTAAGAAGGCAAGCAATTCGATGTAAGTTATATATGCAAAACATATCCATAATAATCATGTTGTGAATGTAAACAACAAAAAACCTCAAGAAAAATAGTGAAAAAGAAAGTTTGCTTCATTCTGTATTCAGACACCATTAGTTCTTTCCCTGGGGTTGGATAACATTTTCCATAATAAATTCTTCAGTTATCTTGGACCATTGTATTGTTGATAATAACTAAGGCATTTAGAGCTGGTCATCTTACAGTGTTGCTGGTACTTTGTACACTGTCCATGTCACTTTGTATCAGCCCATGCAAGTCTTTCCAGGTTTCTCTGAGAGCACCCGGCTCATCATGTGTTATAGTAGAATAGTATTCAAACTTAATTATATATGACAAGTTGTTCAGCCATTCCCCAACTGATGCACTTCTCCTCAACTTCTACTTCTTTGCCCCTAGAAAAGAGATGCTACAGTTATTGGTGTACATATAGGTCCCTTTCCTTTTCCTTTATTTTTAATCTCTTTTCTGATACAGACCTAGTGGTAGTATTGTTAGGTCAAAGGTATGCATTGTTTTATAACCCTTTTGGCACAGTTCCAAATTTCTCTAGAGAATGTTTAAATCAGTTCATAACTCCACCAACACTTCATTAAAGTTTCTTTTTTTCCCACATTCCCTCAAACATTTGTAATATACCTTTTCTGTTCTATTAGCCAATCTAATATGTATGAGAGAACACATCAGAATTGTTTTAACTTGCATTTCTCCAATCAATAGTGAGTTAGAGTTATTTTTTTTGCTTTTTGCTTTTTGGAGGGGGAAGGTAGGGTCATTGGGGTTAAGTGAATTGCCCAAGGTCACAGGTTAGTTTTTGTGTGTTAAATGTCTGAGACCAAGTTTGAAGTCAGGTCCTCCTGACTCCAGCGCCAGTGCTCTATTCAATGTGTCACCTCACTGCCCCCTAAAATATATATTTTTTTAATATGGCTATAGAAAGCTTTGATTACTTCACTTGAAAACTGATCATATCTTTTGATCATTTATCAATTGGGGAATGGCTCTTATTTTTATAATTTTGATTCATTTCTCTATATGTTTGAGAATTGAAATTTTTATCAGAGAAACTTGATTCAAAATATTTTTTCACAATTACTTTTGCTAACTGTATTTCCCTCCACCCTATTTCCCCATTACTTTTATTCTGTTCTCTCTCTCCTTTCATCTTGTGTCTCCTCAAAGTTGTTTTGCTTCTGCTATACCCTCCCCCTTTGGGCCTTCCTTTCTATGATGCCCTTCATCCCTTATTCCTCCCTCCTCCTGCTTTCCTATAGGCTAAGATAGATTTCCATAATCAGTGGAGTTTGCATGTTATTCCACCTATGAACCAATTCTGATGAGAGTAAGGTTCACTCACATTCTCTTTCCTCCCTTCTCTTTCCCACTATTATAAAAGCAGTTTCTTGCCTCTTTGATGTAAGATTATTTACTCCAGTCTGCCTTTCCTGTTCTCTTTACTTTAATACATTCTTCTCTCACCTCTTAATTTTATTTTTTTACATATTATATCTTTATATTAAACTAAATCTGTGCCTTCTGTATATATATATATATATATATATGTATATATATATATATATATACTCCTAATAACTACCATATTAATGAGAAAGGTCTTATGGATTGCAAATATCATATTTCCATGTAGGAATATAAAAAATTTAACAATATTAAGTCCCGTAGGATTTCTCTTTCCTGTTTACCTTTTCATGTTTCTCTTGATTCTTGTGTTCGAAAATAAAATTTTTTATTCAATTCTGTTATTTTCATCAAGAATGCTTGAAGGGGTGGGGGGTTGGAGCTAAGATGGCAGAGTAAAAGCAGGAACTTACTTGACCTTCCAATCCAACCACCTCCAATACCTGTAAAAAAATGATGCTAAAGAAATTTTGGAGTTACATGATCCACAAAGTGACAGAGAGAAACAAATCTCCTACTAAAGGCATCCTGACAGGCCAACAGGAACGGTCCATTGCACCAGGCTATGAGCCAAACAAAATCCTGCATGAGCCCTGCCAGCCCAGACCTCGGAGAGCCCCAATCAGTGGCACAAACCAGCTGGGGCAGGCTTCAGGAGAGTGAATCACTAGCAGCTGTGGCAGTTTCTGGAATTCTCAACCCACAAATGCCAAAGAGAAAATAAAAGGTCAGTAGGGAACTCTTTTGGAACTGGGTGAGGAAACAGCATGGTCTGGGCAGTGCCCCTGAGGCCCAGAGGTGGTGGCAATGATTGTGCCTGCAGCTCCTGCTACATGACTGCCTCTGGAGCTCCTGGCCTACACATATTACAGGAACCAAGCAACCATTCAAGGGTAATTGTTCTTGCTTTGACCTCCTTGGATCTGGGGCACAGTATTGGGTGGTGGTCTTGGTGTGAAGAGTGTTAGCATGGGAGAGCTTGTGGTGTCTGAGGAGAGGGTACTCTCCTCATAGCTCTGACAACCGTGGCAACAGCTGCACAAACCCCAGAAATTTGGAACACAGCTCTCTCCACTCTGGAAACAGAGTTCTACCATGGCAAAGAGCTCAAAAGTCAAGTAATTGGCTGATAAGATGAACAAATAGATAGAGAGAAATTAGATAATAGAATCTTTTGGGGGTTACAAAGAAGATCAAAATAAAGAACAGAGGAAGACAACAAAGTCAAATTCCTGCATCAAAAGCTCTCAAGAAAAACATGAACTGGTCACAGGCCATAGAGAAGCTGAAGAAGGATTTTGAAAATCAAATAAGGGAAGTGGAGGAAAAAAATGGGAAGAAAAATGAGATTGATGAGAAAATCATGAAAAGTGAGGCAACAGACTGATTAAAGAAGGATTTAAGAGGCCCAAAAAGCCAATGAAGAGAAGAATGCCTTAAAAAGCTAAATTGGCCAGATGGAAAAATAATTTCCAAAGCTCACTGAAGAGAATGATTTCTTCCAAATTAGATTGGAGCAAATGGAAGCTATTGACTTTGTGAGAAATAAAGATACTATAAAACAGATCCAAACAAAAGAAAAAAATAGAAGGTAATGAGAAATATCTTGTTGAAAAACCACTGACTGGAAAATAGATCAGGAAAGATAATTTAAAAATTATTGTTCTGCCAGAGAGCCATGATAAAGAAAAAAAAAGAGTGTAGAAATCATCCTTCAAGAAATTCTTAAAGAAAATTTCCTGATATTCTAGAACCAGATGGTGAAATAGAAATTGAAAGAATTCGCCAATTGCCTTTTGAAAAAAAGATCCCCAAAAGAAAACTAGGAATATTGTAGCCAAATTCCGGAGTTCCCAGGTTGAGGAGAAAATGTTACAAGCAATCAGGAAGACACAATCTGAGTACTGGGGAAACATAAACAGGGTAACACAAGATCTAGCAGCTTCTACATTAAGGGACTGAAGGGCTTGGAATATGATAGTCCAGAGATAAAAGGAGCTAGGATTAAAAGCAAGAATCACCTACCCAGCAAAACTGAGTATAATGTTTTAGGGAAAGGATGGTCATTTAATGAAACTGAGGACTTTCAAGTATTCTTGATGAAAAAAAAAGCTGAACAGAAAATTTGACTTTCAAATACAAGAAGAGAAGCATGAGAAGATAAAGAGGAAAAAGAAATCATTAGGAGCTTATTAAAGTTGAACTATTTACCTTCCTACATGGAAAAATGATAATTGTAACTCAAACGACTTTTCTCAGTATGACTTTTCTCAGTATGAGGATAGTTGAAGGGAATGTATATGCACATGTACATGTATACGTATGTGTATGTTTATGTATACATACATATGCATATGTATGTACAGCCTTCTATAGGTGCATGTGTATATAAATGTATATGTGTATTGTGTATAAATAGACATGTGAGTATGTGTGTGTGCATATATATGTGTGTATATATATATATATATATACACACACACACTTAGGGGGCACAAGATGAGTTGCATATGAAGGAATGATATCTAAAAAATAAAATTAAGAGATGAGAGAGGAATATATTGGAAGGAGAAAGGAAGAGATATAATTGGGTTAATTATCTTAAAAAAGAAGGAAGATAAAACTGTTACAATGGAGGGGAAGAGCAGGAAGATGAAAAGGAATAGGTCAACCTTACTCTCATTGAATTTGGTTTAAGGAGGGAATAACATACATACTCAATTTTTTATCTTACCCTACAGGAAAATGGGGGGAAGGCAATAAGAGGGGGGGATTATAGAAGGGAGGGCAGATTAGGGGAGAGGGTAGTTAGAAGCAAACACTTTTGAAAAGGGACAGGGTCAAAGCAGAAAATAGAATAAGTGGGGGGACAGAATAGGATTGAGGGAAATAGAGTTATTCTTTCACAATATAACTACTTTGGAATGTTTTGCATAACTACATGTGTACAACCTATGTTTAATTGCTTGTCTTTCCTGTGGGGTTGGGGGGGGGAAGTTCAGGAGGGAAGAAGGGAAAGAATCTGGAAATCAAAGTTTTTAAAGCAAATGTTAAAAAAAATAATTGTTTTTTCATGTAACTCGAGAATAAATATACAGTTACTGGGGTATAGAAATCCATCTTGCACTACTAGAAAGTTGGGGGTGGGTAGGGTTGAGGATATAAAAGAAAACATATTTGGGGAAGGGATATTCAGTAAGCTTGCTATCTTGGGATCCAGGGTAGGGGAAAATGGGGAGAAAAGTTGTAATGCAAAATCTTGTGGAAATGAATGTTTGAAACTAAAAATAAATAAATAAATTGGAAAAAAAGAATGTTTAAAATCCTCTATTTCATCAAATATCCATTTTTCCTCCTGAAGGATTATATTGAGTTTTGCTTGGTAAATTGATTGATTATAATCCTACCTCCTTTGCCTTCTGGGATATTATATTCCAAATCCTCCAGTCCTTCAATGTGGAAGCTGCCAAATCATGGGTTAACCTGACAGTGACTACATGACACTTGAATTGTTTATTTCTGGCTGCTTGCATTACTTTTTCCTTGACCTGGGAACTCTGGAATTTTGTTATAATATTCCTGGCACTTTTCTTTTTGGAACATCTTTTAGGAGGTGATCAGAAGACTCTTTCGATTTCTATTTTACCTTCAGGTTCTAGAATCTTAAAGGATTTTTCCTTGATAATTTCTTGAAAGTTCATGTTTAGGCTGTTATTTTGATAATGGGTTTTCAGGAAGGCTTATAATTTTAAAATGATCTCTCCTGCATCTATTTTCTAGGTCAATTGTTTTTTTTTCAATGAGATATTTCACATTGTCTTCTATTTTTTTCATTATTTTGTTTTTGTTTGATTGTGTCTTGATTTCTCATAAAGTCATTAACTTCCATTTGCTGCATCCTAATTTTTAAGAAATTATTTTCTTCAGTGAGCCTTTAGAACACCTTTTTCATTTGGCAAATTCTACTTTTTAAGCCATTCTAATTAGATTTCTGGGCCTCTTTTGACATTTAACCTAGTCTGTTTTTTTAAGGTGTTATTTTCTTCAGCATTTTTTTTTTCATCTCGATTACTAAGGTGGTGAGTTTTTTTTTATTATTTTCTAGCATTATTATCATTTACCTTCCCAATTTTTCCTCTACTTCACTTGATTTTCAAAGTCCTTTTTGAGATCTTCCATGGCTTGAGACTAATTTGTATTTTTCTTGGAGACTTTTGATCTCCCTTGTCACCCTTTTAACTTTCAGTAGTCAGAGATTTTTTCCCCATGATTTCTCATTTTCCCACCCTATCCTTTGAATTGTAACTCTTTGTTAAAGTAGGGTTTTGTGCAACTGTTTTCAGACATATTTCTAGGATTCTGTAAGCTTTCAGTTCTTCTGCACTGGTATGATCTAAGGAGAGATGTTTACTACTGTCCTGCCCTGTGCTCTGGTCTGTGAGCAACCACAAGCACTCTTTTTCTGCCCTTGAATTGTGAGGAGGAGCCCTCCTCCACTGGTGCCACAAGATTTGCTGTGCTAGTGCTCCTCTTCATCCTGGGACTGCCACCCAGGACTTCAATCAAGATCCCAGTAAGGGCAAGGCAACAGAGTCATGCCTTAGTGTTTACAAAAATCTCCCTGTAATCACCTTCTGATCAGTTGTTTAACCCTCTTTCCATCTGTGAGTTGAGAGCTTTGGAAGCAGGTGCTACAGTTGCAGATGCCACTGATGATTTCATCACTTGTAAGTCTTGCTTCTAGTTTGCTAGGGTTGAGCTGTGCTGGTGCAACCTGCAGTGAACAGTGCTCTTTTCTCACCCTGGTGCAACAGAGCTTTCCTGCCAACCTTCCAAGTTGCATTCAACTGGAAATTTGTGTCACTCCATCTTTCAGTGGGTTCTGCTGTTCTGGAATTTGTTTAGAGTCATTTGTAAAAGGTATTTCTAGGGGTTTGAGGGAGACCTCAGGTGAGTCCTTGCCTTTACTCAAGTCATCTTGAATCTCCCTGTCTCAATAAACCTTTATTAAGCAGCTACTACATAGCAGTCTCTTAGATAAGTTCTAGGTATAGAAAGAAAATCAAGAATGGTCCCTTACCTTATACATATATATGCATGTATTTATTATTTGTAAGTGTGTGTGTCTGTGTGTGTGTATATGGATGTGTATATGTTTACACATACACACATATATATGCATATATGTATAATGTAGATATGTAGATAAATTGGAAGTAATATCAAACAGAAGGTATTAGTATTAAAGGAGACTGAAAGAGTATACTTTTCAAAGGTGACATGTTAGCAAGAATTCTAAGGATGTCAGAAGTCCAGGAGACAGAGACAAAGGAAGGAAAACATTAAAAATATGGAGAAAAGTCATTTTAAAAAATGAAACAAGTGGGGGAAATGGTGTAACTTATGTCATAAAGTGGTTAATATAAATAGAATGAAGATTTTATGGAGGTGAGTAAAGAATAACAATACTAGATAAGTAGAAAAAAGTCTAGTTTAAAAGGGATTTAAAATCTAAAAAGATAATTTTATGTTTGATCCTGGAGGTAATAAGAACAATTGCAGTTGATTTAATTGGGGTATAGGATGGGCAATATAATTGGACCTGTAGCAATTGAATACATGAAAGCTGAGGCAATGTAATAATTATATTTTCAATGAAGAAAGAAAATTCAGAGAGGTTTTGTGAGTTGTATAAAATTCATACTAGGGGTGGCCAGGTAGCACAGTGAGTAAGAGGACCGGCTCCAGTGTCGGGATGACCTGGAGATCGAATCCCGGGCTCAGACACTTAGCACCCACCCAGAAACACCTGGCTGTGTAACCTTGAGCAAGTTACTTAACCCTGATTGCTTAAAAAAAAAAGTCATAGTGATAGTTAGTGGAAGAGCACAATCTTAACCCAGGACTTCTACATCTTAGGTTTCTACTCTCTCCTTTCACTTATTCTTTTGGTGAAGTTCTAATCTTGTGCAAAGTGATGACAAGTTGCTTTCTGATATCCTTCTCTGCTATACTTAACAAAAAATATCTTTCTTCAAATGGTTTAAAAGTCCTCTTAAAGTATGAAAAGACAAATATCCTTCATCCATATGCCACTAACACTTCATACATCCAACAATGCCCTGATCATGTTCTTTTTCATAGTTGTACATCTAAAAATGGTAGGCACACAAATAAAAGATTCCTTCCCTGAGGATGGAAATCTGTATGTTGAGGAGAGGTGGTGCTTCTTTTTTCCCCCAAAATAAACATAGTTATGGTATACAAATTTTATTCCATTAATTTATAACAATCTTTGGGAATAAGAAATGGGCTCTTTCAATGTTTCACTTACAGACATTTTGATAAAATGAAATCAGAATATATCATATACTCGTTTTAATGTCAGTACTTGATTTCTATTATTCACTTGAACTATCTACAGAAACCAGGGAGAACTATTATGAAAATTTGCTTTAGTACATAGAGTAATAGACTTTCATAAAAAGGACGGTACATATGAGTATTCCCCAGTGTTGGTACTAAGCTTGAATAGGATATGATTTCCAGAATATATAGTTTTAATAGCTTTATAGTATTTTTTCATAAGAAGTTAAATTCCCATACTGAATAACCTGAAAATCTCCTTGCACCTAGTGTAAGAAAATAAAATAGCATAATCTCATATGAAGTCATTTTTGTGGTAATATTTACTTTTCTTCTAAATAATTTCTTCCACCAGATCAAGTGGGAATAGAGCAAATTAAAGTCTGAAAATTAATATATATTCAGAGCAGAACCCCACAGTGAAATGCAAAGTAGGATCCCTTTATAAATTAAAAAAAATACCATCTAACAAATACTTGAAGGGAGAAATATAAGTAAAGAATAAAATTCTTTCTTTAAAATTATTTTTCCTCTTCTCAGATTACTTTTTAAAACTTCCAAGTGATTCATATTATTAGCCTATAGACAAATATAATATATTAAATAAATGATAATGATATTTGTTATCTATTTCATAATGCTTTATTTGGAAACATCAGATTTCTATAATACCATTGTCTTTACTATTTAGTGTCATGTATCTCTCTGGAAGTCTGGTAAAGACTGTTGTTCCTTTCTGAGAAGAATGTTTTTAAATGCATAGAATATAATATGCAAAACTACAAAGAAAAGAAATTTGACTAAGAAACACATATAACATTATATTTTAATGAGTTTGTGAAAGCCTAAATTAGGAGACCCTGATGACATCACATTATGGCCTTATCTGCCTTACCACATCGAAAGAAAGGGTGAGAGGCCCAAGAAAGAATTTTTAGTGGATGAGAAGTTGGGGGAAGGGAATGGAAGACTGTATGACCTCTCTTTGATATTGACTTAAAGAGGGAATTGAATACACACACATTTGGGTATAAAAATCTATCTTATCATACAGGCAAGTAGGAATGCAAGGGAATAAGAAAATTGGGTGGCTGGTGTTAGACTTGAAAGAAGATTGGGAGAGATAAAAGTCTGAAATAAAACAGTTTTGGGAATGGACAGGTTTGAGAGAGAGAGACAGAGAAAGAGAGACAGACAGGACAGAGAGAGAGAGACACAGAGAGAGAGAGACAGAGAGAGTATGGTAAATGGAAAAAAAACAGGATGGAGGGAAATACATAGTAAAAGTTACTGTGAAGATAAATTTACTGCAGGTTATTCTGAAAAAACATACATTTTTAAATATGTAGAGAATGGAGTAAAATTTGTAGAAAAGAGCCATTCTTCAATTAATAAATGGCCAAAGGGTATACACAGGCAGTCTTCAGACACAGTAATAAAAGCTATCCATAGTCATATAAAATGGTTCAAATCATTATTATTTAGATAAATGAAATCAAAACAACTTTGAACTACTACCACACTTATAAATTTGGCTAATATTATAGCGAAGGAAAAAGACAAATGTTGGAGGGGATGTGGGAAAATTAAAACAATAATAATCTGTTGATGAAGTTGTTTACTGATTTAATCATTCTGGAAAGAATTTTGGAACTATATCTAAAGGGCTACAAAAGCATGCGTTCCCTTTGACCCAGAAATAAAGGAAAGGGACCTACCTATAATGTATAAAAATATTTATAGAAGCTGTTTTAAAATTGGAAATTTAGAGGACTTCAATTAATTGGGAAATGGTTGAACAAATCATTGAATATTATTTTAATAAAATATCATCATGTTATAAGAAATAGTGAGAAGAATGCATTCAGAAAAAAGAAAGACTTACATGAACTGATCGAAATGAAAAGAACAAAATTAGGAGGACCTTGTACATCCTAATAACAATATGGTATGATGATCTCTTGTGAATAACTTATCTATTATCAGCAATACAATGATCCAAGAAAATTCTGAAGGACTTATTATGAAAGGTACAGTACATTTCTGGAGAAAGAACTGGTGGAGGAAGCAGAGTAAAGATGGCAGAACAAAGCTTGGAAGTTGCTTGAGGTCTTCCCAGTTTTCCTCAAAAACTACATTATTCAAGCCTCCAAACAGATTCTAGATTGATAGAACCTATAAAATGAGAGAGTGAAACAGATTTCCAGCTTAAGATAACTAAGAAGGACTTTGAGAAAGGACTGTCTCAATTGGGTAAAAGAGGAGCACAGCCCAGAACTGATTATAACTGGGAAAGTGTAATGTAATGCCAAGGAAAGGCAACTTCCCAAGGTTCAGAATACCAGCATAGGTGCTCTCCATTTTATTCAGTGACAAACCAAGAACAGAGAAGGTCAAAACATGACATCATTCAAAATACAGCATTTACTAAATGTGATTAAATAATCTCCAAGTACTACCCCACCCCAGGACCTTCCATTCATTCAATTAATTACAAAGTCCCTGTTCTAAATACTACTCCACCCCTAGGCTGTACCTTCATTTAGTCCACCACAAAGCCCCTCTTCTCAAATGGAGATTAGTCTCCAAACATAAGTAAAGTACATTCATTTGCTCAACCATAGAACACAAAAAGGTCAAAAGTTCCCCACCCCTGGATCACAATTGAATCTACCCCAGAGTTACATCAAGTTTAAGCACAGCACTTAATACCCAAATGGAGGTCTTTTCTTCATCTTGACAGGAGGCAAGTTCTCAGCAATCTTATTTCCTGGGGAGACAAGGCTTAGCAAGGCCACCAGATGCATTGCCAGTCCCTTCATTAATTCATCCTCTATCTGTAGAACAGTCCTAGAACCCCTGAAAACATTAGCAAAACCCTCTCCCAGGATTTCTGTAAACATACAACAAGAAAATCCTTCTTCAGGGCTTCTGAACCAAGAGAAAGGTTCCCAGACCCCTGCAACAACAGCACTGTCCTTCACCAGTGGACAGTATTCACTCTTTGTCTGCAGGACACTCTCAGTAGCTCTGAACCAACAGAAAGGTTCCCAGACCCCTGCAACAACAGCACTGTCCTTCACCAGTGGACAGTATTCACTCTCTGTCTGCAGAACAGTCTCAGGGCTTCTTAACCAAAAGCCAGGTTCCAGGACTTCTTCAACAACAGGATTGCTTTTCACCAGTGGACAAATCTGGCAAAACAACATCAAAACAGACAGACAAAGTACCAGCAAAACAGCCATGTCTCCTCAGTCCTTGGCAGCTCAGGGGGCAGGTCTCAAAAGTCCAGGGAGATTCAAAGTGGCCCCCAGCAATTCTCTCAGTCTCTCTCTACCTCCACAAGGTGCTGCTTCCAAAAAGTTCTTCTGCCTCTCTCTTGTCTCTCCAAATCTATGTCACCAGCTCCTCCCAGTTCAGGACTCTCTTTTCACATCAACAAGTCCATCCCACAGGTGGGATTAACAAGCTCTGGGTTTTAACACAATCAATTTGAAAACCAAGCCAATACAGGGGAATCTTTATGTTCCATTACTATCACAGAAAGCCAGCAAGAGGCTTTTAGCCACAACACAGATCAGCAACAAAGGCCACTAAATCCTGTCCCAGTCGACCAGAAGTGAGACCTCTAGTCTCAGCTCAGGAGGCAAACTGAGAGCCCTGAAACCCCAGCACAACAGACATGATAAGGCTAGGACAACCCAAGTCTGGTGGGCAAGCCATAAACACCTGAAGGGCCAGTGTGGAAAGCAAGTGACTAGGTCCCTGGCCCCCAGTATAAGAAACTTGGGATAATTCCCCCTGTGATCCAGGAGCATAGCACAACTGTAAAAGTCACAAAATAGGCTGAAAAAATACTAGGAAACAGAAGAGAGGGCTGGCCATAGGAAGTTGCTATGGAAACAGAGAGGATCAAAACAAACTCAGAAGAGGACAACAATGTCAAGATGTCTACTTGTGAAGTCTCAAAGGAGGATATGAATTGATTTCAAGTCTAAAAGGTCCTCTTGGAAGAATTCAAAAAGGATCTAAAAACCAAGTAAGGGAGGTAGAAGAAAAAATTAGGAAAATAAATGAGATATGAAGGAGAATTTTTTAAAAACATCAACAGGTTAGAAAAGGAAAAAAAACAAATTGAAGAAAGCAACTCTTTAAATTTTAAACTAGAATTGACCAAATGAGAGGAAAAAAATCCACTGAAGAAAACAGCTCCTTTAAAAGTAGGATTGGCCAAATAAAAAAGGAGATAGAAAAGTTCACTGAAGAAAACAATTCCTGAAATTAGAATTGGTCAAGTTGAAGAAAGTTAATGACTTTAGAAGACATCAAGAAAGAGTCAAGGAGGGCAGGCTCAAGATGGTGAAGTAGAAACAGGACTTCTGTTTGGCTCCTGCATCCACCTCCTCCAATTCATGTAAAAAAAAATGGCTCTAAGCAAACTTTGGAGATACAGAACCCACAAAATGACAGAGAGAAGGTAGCTTCCCACTGAAGATAGTCAGGCAGGCTGGTAGAAAGGGGCCAGCACAGCACTCTGGGAGCAGAGCCCAGCCCCACATGAGCTGGACGATTTAGCCTCAGGGTGGTCACAACCAGCCACTGGCTGGAGGGCCTTCAAATAACCAGCAGCTGTGGTGGTTTCCACAATTATCAACCCATAGTTGCTAAGGACAAAGTGAGAGTTCAGTGTAGTGTGGACTTTGGGAACAGTGTTCAGGAGTGTGATCCAGCCTTTTCCCCCAGAAAGAGAAGCTGTTGAGGCACCACGTCCATGCAGCCACCACATGGCTGCTTCTGAGCTCCTGGTCTGCAGATTGTAGGGGACCAAGCAACCAGTCTGAGGGGTAATTGCTCTTGCTTTAACCTGCTTGGATCTGTAATGATGTCTTGGGTGGAGGTCCTGGAGTGTGTGACCAGTTTTCCAGAGCGTGTGGAGGCTTCAGAGAGGGCACCCAACTAATAGCTCCAGAAGTTACAAAAACCCCAGCAATTGGGACAAAGTCCCCTCTCTGGTAGTAGAATTCTACTATGGCAAAAAGCTCGAAGGTCAAGTAATTGAGTGGCAACGTGAGGAAGCAAAGGAAGCAAAGCAAGCAGAGCAATCTGACATTAGACTCCTATTTTGGGGACAAAAAGGATCAAAGTATGGAACTGGAGAAAGACAACAAAGTCAGAACTCCTCCACCAAAAGCTTCAAGAAAAATATCAACTGGTTATAGGCCATAGAGGAGCTTAAGAAGGATTTTGAAAACCAAGTGAGAGAAGTGGGGGAAAAATTGGGAAGAGAAACTAGAATGTTGCAAAAAAATTATGAAACGAGAGTCAACAACCTTACACAAGAAAATAACACGTTAAAAATAGACTAACTCAAATGGCAAAAGAGGCTCAAAAAGGCAATGAGGAGAACAATGCCTTAAAAAGCCAAATTTGCAAGATGGAAAAAGAATATCAAAAGCTCACTGAATAGAATCATTCCTTCAGAATTAGATTGGAGCAAATGAAAGATAGTGATTTTATGAGAAATCAAGATACTATCAAACATATCCAAACAAATGAAAAAATAGAAAGCAATGTGGAATATGACATTGGAAAAAGCACTGATATGGAAAATCATTTCAGGCAAGATAATTTAAAATTTACTGGGCTTCCTGAAAGACATGATAAAAAAAAGATCCTAGACAACATCATCTTTCAAGAAATTATCAAGGAAAATTTCATTGATATTCTAGAACCAGAGGGCAAAATAAAACTTGAAAGAATACACTCATTACTTCTTGAAAAAGATACCCAAAAGAAAACTCCTAGGATTTTTTTAGTCAAAATCCAGAGTTCCCAGGTTTAGGAAAATATATTACAAGCATTCAGGAAGAAACAATTTGAGCATTGTGGAAACACAAGATCTAGCAGCTTCTATATTATAGTATTGAAGGGCTAGGAATATGATATTCCAGAGATCAAAATAGCTAGAATAAAAGACACGAATCACCTACCCAACAAAACTGTGTATAATAATTCAGGAGAAAATATGGTCATTCAATGAAAGAGAGGACTTCCAAGCATTTTTGATGAAAAAAAAACAGAGCTGAACAAAAAATTTGACTTTCAAACACAAGAAGCAAGAGAAGCATGAAAAGCTAAATAGGAAAGAGAAATCATAAGGAACTTATTAAAGGTGAAATATTTACATTCCTACATGGAAGAGTGATATTTGTAACTTATGAGGCTTTTCTGTTTATAAGAAGAGTTTAGGGGTTTATATGTGTGTGCGTGTGTATATACACATATGTATATATATGCACATATGTATGTATGTATACATACTTATACACATATGTAAAAAGAATGAGTTGGTCAGTCATAGAAACAATCAATAATTCTATCAAAAGAACTGACAATAATAATACAGCATGCCAAAACTAATGGGATGCAGCTAAAGCTGTTCTTAGGAAAAATTTTATGTCTCTAAAAACTTAAAATAGAAAAGAGGAAATCAATGAATTGAGCATGCAACTATAAAAGCTAGAAAAAGAACAAATTAAAAATTCCTAGCTGAATACCAAATAAATTCTGAAAATCAAAGGACAGAATAATAAAATAGATATTAAGAAAACCATTGAATTAATAAACAAAACTAAGCTGGTTTTATGAAAAAGACAATAAAATAGATAACTTACATTGATTTGATTTGAAAAAGAAAAAAAAAACAAATTACTAGTCATTAATGAAAAGGGTAAGTTTACCATCAATGAACAGGAAAGTAAAGCAATACTTAGGACCTATTTTGCCCAACTTTATGCCAATAAATCTGACAATCTAAGTGAATGAATAACCATTCAGAAAAATATAAATTTTCCAATTTAGCAGAAGAGAAAACAAAATACTTAAGTCCATTTTAGAAAAAAAAAAGAAATTGAGTATTTATAAATGAGCACCCTAAGAAAAATATTGCCAAGACCAGATATATTTACAAGTGAATTGTACTGCACATTTAAAAAATCAATTAATTCCAATTCTATATAAACTTTTATAAAGGAGCCTTACCAAATTTCTCTTATAATACAAATATGGTGATGATAGCTACACTGAGAAAAAAGAAAAGAGAGTAATAAAATTATAGACCAATTTCTTTCATGAATATTGATGCAAAAAATTTAAATGAAATATTAGGAAGTATATTACAGAAATTTATCATGAGGATAATACATTATGACCATGTGTGATTTATGCCAGGAATGTAGAGTTGATTCAATATATATTTAAAAAATAAAACAATCAGCATAATTGACCATATAAAAAACAAAATTAACAGAAATCATGTGATTATTGTAATGGATGCAGAAAAGACTTTAGACAAAAATACAACACCACTCCTATTAAAAACTCTAGAGAGCAAATGGACATATGAAAATTTCCTTAAAATGATAAGCAGTATCTATCTGAAATCATAGAAAATACATATAGTGAGCACTATATGTAATGGGATCTACTAGAAGCATTCAAAATAAGATTAGGATGGAAACAGAGATGTCTATCGTAACCACTATCAGTCAATATTTTACTAAAACTCTTAGTGAAAGCAATAAGAGAAGAAAAAGAAATGGAAGGAATTAAAATAGACAATGAGAAAAGAAGTCTCACTTTTTGCAGATGAATTATTTTGAGTAATACAGAATCCTAGAAAATCTACCAAAATTAATTGAAACAATTAACTTCAGCAAAGTTGAAGGATATAAAATAAACTTATATAATTAATCACTATTTCTTTTTATTACCAACAAAGCCCAGAAGTAAGAGATATTAAAAGAAATTCCACTTAAAATAACTGTAGAAAGAATAAAATATTTGATAATCTTATCCACCAAAACAAATCCAGTGACTATGTGAAAACAACCAAAAAACACTTATGCACAAAAACATCAGATATAATTAATTGGAAAAAAAATATCAGTTGTTCATGGATAGGCTGAGCTAATACAATAAAAATGACAACTCTACTTAAATCAGTTTACTTATTCAGTGCCATCCCAATCAAGCTACCAAAAAATATTTATAGAGCTAGAAAAATAATAATAGAATTCATGTTGAAGAAGAAATGGTTGAGAATATCAGAGATTTAATGAAAACACACACACACACACAAAGGAATGTGTCCTATCTATACCAGATCTAAAACTGTATTATACATCAATAATCATCAAAATTATCTGATACTAGTTAAGAAGTAGAATGGTAGATAAGTGGAAGGAGCTAGGTACACAAGACACAGTAGCAAATGACTATAGTAATCTGCTGTTTGATAAACCCAAAGATTCCAGCTTCTGGGTTAAGAAATCACTATTTGACAAAAACTGCTGGGAAAATTCGAAAATAATATGACAACTACCATGTGCAAATTAGAGAGCAAGAAATAGTTTACCTGTCCAACTCTAAAGAGTAGTGAATAATTTATGACCAAAGATTTATCGAACATTGTGAAATACAAATGGATAATTTTCATTGCATTAAATTAAAAAGATTTTGCAAAAGCAAAACAAATGCAAGCAAGATTAGAAAGGATATAGAAAACTGGGAAATAATTTTTATACAACATCTTTCTGATAAAGACCTCATATCTAAAATATATAGATAACTTAACCAAATTTACAAGAAGTCATTCCTCAATTGACACGTGTTCAAAGGATATGAACAGTGTGTTTTCAGAGGAAGAGATTAAAGCTATCTCTAATCATATGTTTAAAAAATGCTCCAAATCACCATCTATTAGATAAATGCAAATGAAAGCAATTCTGAGGTACCACCTATCCCCTATCAGATTGACTGATATGACAGAAAAGGAAAATAATAAATGTTGGGGAAGATGTGGGAAAATTGAAACACTAATGCGGTGTTGGTGGAGTTCTGGACTGATCCAACCATTTTGGAAAGAAATTTGCAACTATGCTTAAATGGCAACCAAATTGTGCACACCCTTTGATCCTCCAATACCACTACTAGATTTGTATTTCAAAGTTATCATAAAAAAGGGGGAAAAGACCTGCATGTACAAAAATATTTATAGCATCTCTTTTTGTGGTAGCAAAGACTTGGACATTGAGGGAATGGCCATCAATAGGGGAATGTCTTTACTAGCTGTGATATAAAAATATAATTAAATACAACTATGCTTTAAGAAATAATGACAAGTGGATTTCATAAAAACCTGGAAAGACATGAACTAATGCTGAATAAAGTGAGCTGAGCCAGAAGAGCATTGTACACAGCAACATCAATATATGATATATTTATCTCTTGTCAGCAATACAAGGATCTAAGACAATTCCAAAAGATTCACTATGGTGGGGTGATTAGGTGGATCAGTGTATAGAGCATCAGCCCTGGAGTCAGGAGGACCTGAGTTCAAATCCAGCCTCAGACACTTAACACTTACTAGCTATGTGACCTTAGGTAAGTCACTTAACCCCAATTGCCCTGCCTTCCCCCTGCAAAAAAAAAAAAAAAGATTTATGATGGAATATACTAATCACATCCAGAGAAAATCTAAGAAGGCTGATTGTGGATCAAAGTATACTATTTTCATTTTTTTTCTTTCCCATGGTGTTTTCCTTTTTTTTTTTTTTTTTTGTTATTCTTATTTCACAATGACTAATGCTGAAATATCTTTAACATGGTTGTACATATATAAATAATATCAAATTGCTTACTGTCTTAGGGAGGTGGTAGGGAATGGATGGATGGAGAAAAATTCAAACTCAAAATTTTACAAAAATGAATGTTAAAAATTATCTTCATATGTATAGGAAAAAAATATAATATTAGGGGTGGGGGGGAGGTGAAAGAGACAACTGGTGGAGCCTGAACACAAATCAAAGAATATTAAAAAAAAAGAAGTCTGGAACCAAGACTGAGAACTTTCAAAGGAAAAACAAAGAAGATTGCCTTTCCTCTCCCAAACTCATATGCTAATTCTACTCCACAACTATTATTCTCTCCATTAAGGAGGAGAGTCTTATGCAAATTCTTCTTGTGACAGTGATGTTTTACAGATGTATAATAATAAACAATGGCAATAAAAAAATCTATGACATGAATACATCCTTTTAAGGCTTAGAAAACACTTCATATAACTTAAAACATTTTTAGTTTGCCATTACTATATTACTGTGCTAACATGTTTGGCTGATTTTCACAAAATAAAATAACAGTAATGTTATAAAGTAGTTATTTCCAATTAGGCCCTTTCTGGTAAATTGTAAGGTAGAAACTGTCTACTTAGTTTTAGATGAGGCACTTAGCCTGGACCTTGATTAGCCTAATCCAATTGATAGCATTGAAATTCAAGTTCATTGAAATTCAATTTTTCATGGATTATCTATCCCACATCTTCTTCTCCTTTTCTCCAGGTGCCTGCAAATAACATTAAACTAAATATCAAAAGAACTCCTCTAAAATCCTAATTCTGAGTTTGCTTTCCCATAACTTCATTAAGGGATACATTGGCCAAAAAGATCCCATTGCTTTCATCTAAGAACAAGGCCAGAATGGGAAACAAACACACAAACAAACAACTTGATGCTACCATTAAAAAACAGACTTTTGGGGAAGCAGATAATTATTTCACTAGAATGTCTTGAAGTGTTCTTCTGAGATGATATCCAGCTTTTCCTGAATTAACATACCAGTGCTGCCTATTTTCTTTGACCAGCCTTTCATAGATTCCCTGTTGCTTTTCTAGTCCCCTAGGTTTAGTGTCCCTGACCTAAGAACAGTTTGACACTGCTGCTTTTGATCTGAACCACACTTTCATGGCAATCTAAAGCATAAAATCCTAGATCTAAAACTGGAAAGGACTTCAAAGGATATTTAGTACTACCCCTCATTTTACATATGAGGAGGCTGAGGGAAAAGGAGATTAACTACCTTGGCCAAGTTCACATAGGTAATGTTTCCCCAAGAGAGAGTTTCTTAGGAGTATAGATTGCATTATTTATCAGCACATATTGGTTTTTCCTGAAAGTTATTCCTCTTGGTTTTCTTCTTACCTGTCTGAATTCTCCTTGTTAGGTCATTCTCTCTCTCTCTCTCTCTCTCTCTCTCTCTCTTTGGCCAAGGTAGTTAATCTCCTTTTCCCTCAGCCTCCTCATATGTA
>NW_027187419.1:24969227-24972136 GCF_028583685.1 Petaurus breviceps papuanus | reverse complement strand
TCTCTCTCTCTCTCTCTCTCTCTCTCTCTCTTTCTCTCTCTCTCTCTTTCTGTATGTCTGTGTACATGCATCCATGTGTTAATCAGAACATAGAAAATTTGTATATGAATTTGTGTGTTTTGAAATAGATATATCTATCTATTCACCTATTTTTCTGTCTATCTGTCTATCTATCCAGTTCTACATTACTTCCTGAGCATCTAGTACTGTATAACCAACTAAATACTTGATATTCAAATATGGTTATCATATACACTGAATTTTTATTTTTACCTCCTAAAGAACCCTCTATCTAAAGTTACTTATTTCAGTCAAAGGCCAAAACAACCTTAAAAGACTCAGGTTGACAGCCTCAATATCATTCTCACTCTCCCTCACCCCACATATCTGTTAATTTGCTATATCTTGTCAACATGTACCTTCATCTCTTCACTCTCATACCACCTACACTATTTCAAGCTCTCATCACCTCTAGTCAGAACTCTTCAACAAGTATTGATTCAGCTGTCTCTGCTCTAATCCATCATCCACATTGTGACTGAAGTGATTTTCCTAAAACTTACTTATAATGATATTATTCAATTAGCTCCTGTTCCTCTCAATTATCTTTAGATTAAAATAAAGACTCCTTCATTTTTCATTTAAAGACCTTCACAACCTGGCCCAGGGCTGTCACTTTTATTAAACATTACTATCACTTCCCGCATATGCAATAGGATTCAACCAAACTGACCTCCTCACACACAAAATTTCATTTTATGATGCTACTCATTTTTGCAGACTATATCCTAAACCTAGAGTTCATTATCTCCTTTCCCTCGTCTTCCAAAACCTTTAGTTGCATTCAAGTCTCAGTTCAAGTCCTATTTTCTCTATAATTCTTCTTCCTGATGCCCCAGCTTAAAAGGCAACACTCCAAAATTATTTATAATACATTTATATACATTTTGCATTTACTTATAAATGTATATGTTGCTTGCCCCAATAAAATATGAGATCCTTGAGGTCAGGGATTTTATTTCTGTCTTTGGGTCCTTACCATCTAGACAAGTTCTGGGGTCATTAGAGATATTTTATAAATACTTTTTGAACAGTTGATTAATTGAAATAGTCTTTGATCTCAAGGAGTTTACAGTCTGGGGGCAGGAAAATACTTATACATGTGAAAATATAAAAAAATGTATAAAATAATTTCTGAGGCAGAGGCAAAGGCCTAGTATGAAAAATAGTTCATTAAAATTAGAATAGGATTTCTGCAAGGTATAAGGAAGATTCAGGATGTTTGTGAAGAAAAACAGTAGAGAAAGCGAATTTACTTGGCTGAATATGAGAAAGTAGGAGATGATGGTCAAGGCATCAAGTAAGACAACATCTTATTCAGAATCACTGGGATATTAAGAGGAGTCATATTGTACATGTTGGTCATGTATGTATCAGGAGAGGTCTGGGGGGTGTTTAGGGAAGTCTAGTGCCTCTTGTGTGAGGGATGCCTAGACTTTTTAGGGCTGCTTTCCACCTTTTATGCCCACCTGTTCCACCGAACCCTCACTTATGACTCCAGGAAGCTGTAAGATATACAGTGGCCATAAACTGTTTTTGTAGATGTGTTAAACCAGGTTTAGGGTAACCAAGAGATCTCAAACTCATTAGTGAGTTAGGGGAGAGTTTACCCGGAGCAAGTGAAGTCTTTCCCTGGTGAAATGGGTGGATGAGAACAATTTATTCCAACAGCCATGAAGAGAGAAGAAGCAGGTGCTGAGGAGCACTTAGAGCTTGGTTATACATTGAAGATGCCAAGTTAATCCACTGCATCTAAAGCCATCACCAGACATCTTGATTCTGTCCTGCCACTGGATTGTGATGAGTCTGGAAGAGAGAGTGAGGCTGAAGATTTCATGAAACTCTGCCTCACTTAAATACAATTTATGCATGAATCAAAAAACATTATCCATGACATTTTACCATTTTTTTTAACTATCTCAAAGTTCTGTGGCAACAGGTAAATGACAAAGCAGCAGGTATGGACACATTGTTGTCTCAATCCTGCACATAGGCAGCACAGCCCATAGCATTGTCTTCTCACTGAAAGCAGCAGTGGGATTCAGCACCCCCCACCCCGGTGTTTGAGCAGCCTTTTAAGAATTGCACTGCTCACCTCTTAGTGTGAGGAAGGGAATAGAAAAGGTGCCCTAAAAATTGTATGCTTACCCAAAGCTGGCAGGTTTACTATAACAGCCAGGGATACCACCCTGAGGTCAAAAAACCAAAAAACAAAAAAATATATACAAAAACTTCTGCAAGAATGATTCCACTCACCATCAGTACATAGAATTTATGCACACTTGTAGACAACACAAAATCAGCAGAACTGAAGAAAAGCTTTTATTGCAAGAACACTTAGAAGATATCACACCCAAATAGCCTCCCAGTCTGAAACAAGTCTGGCAAATGAAGGCCACCTTAACTGAAGTCAAAGCTGGATAAACATTTTTCTAAAGTGGAAAAAATGAAGGGGAATGCCATGTAATCTATTCAACAAGCTTGTAGGCCTACCAAAAGGAGTGAATAAAAAACTCATGACAATGTGATTGCCACGTGCAGGAAAATGCCATGTCACCATCATCAGTGCCTATGCTCTCACTATGACAAACCCTGATGAGGTGTAAGAAAAAATTTATGAAGACCTGAGGATGCTTATGATCAATGTTCCAAAAGAGGAAAACTTATAATTCTGACACACTAGAATACTAAGAATAGGCTCATAGTAACAGATATGGCAAGGAGTCTTTGGGAGGAATAGAGTTAGAAACAGCAATAGCAATGGTCACTATTGAAGAATTCTGAATCTTATGACCTTCTTATCACCAGCTCTCTCTTCTACTTATATAAATGCAATAAAACTTCATGGA
>NW_027187419.1:24921734-24969217 GCF_028583685.1 Petaurus breviceps papuanus | reverse complement strand
AAATAATTTGGATGCATTAGAGTGCTTCTCTGAGTGGGAACAGTTTTATTTTACCGAATTTGAAGGGAAAGTTGAGCCAACACCCAGTTCTTCAACTTGCTTTTCAGTCAATGACATGGTCAATGAAGACCTTCAGTCATTCTAATTGTGACAATGTTATTTCATGCCCAATTTGAGACTTCAGATGAGATGTGATAGAGTACTATGACATTATAATCTCCCTATTATGGGAAGTTATTCTCGTACAAATGTATACCATCATTTTTTTTCCAACTAACATTCTTAGAGAGTTGCCTGCAGCAAAGAAGTTAAATCACTTGCCCAGAATAACATAACTAACGTATGTCAGCTGTAGTACTCAAACAGATATCTTCTTAAGTCACAGGAAATCTCTCTATCTTGTACTCAAACATTAGCCTATTAAGAGAAAACTAAAATTCAGAAAATGATAGAAAGGCAAAGAAATAATGTTAAAGGTATAGCAAAGGGAAAGCTCTTGGAAAAAGGAAAAGCAAAAGAATGTTACTTAAAATAAAAATTGGGGGGAAAGGGGAAGGGATATGAAAGAAAGAAAAAGAAAATAAGAAGGAAGGAAAAAAGGAAGAAAAGAAGGATGAAAGGCAGAAAGGAAGGATGAAAGGAAGGAAGAGCAATGGAAGGGAAATTACCAGCATCAAAAATTAAAAGGGGGAATGCACAACCACTGGAGAAGAAATTAGACAATAGCTGGAAACTATATTTTGCTCAACTGTATACCAATAAATTTGACCGTCTTAATGAAAGGAATGACTATTTACAAAAATATAAATTGCCTAGATTAATAGGAGAGGAAATAAAATACTTAAATAACTCCATTTCAGAAAAGGAAATTGAACAAACCAACAATGAACTTCCTAAGAAAAAAATTTCTGGGATCAGATGGACTCACAAGTGAATTCTACCAAACATTTAAAGAACAATTAATTCCAATACTATATAAACTGTATGGGGAAACAGAAAAATAAGGAGTCCTACCAAATTCCTTCTATGATACAAACATGTTGCTGATACCTAAACCTAAACATTATCCATTCATCTGAAATCCCAGAAGAGGCTAAAGCATAGAAAGACTGTAGAACTTTATTTTAGAATTGGGCTCTGATTACCAGGGATGGGGGAGGGGAATGACTGTACGTTTTTTAGAGTTTTTGCCCTGCTGTTTTCACAGTTTACTCCATGAATCTTTAATTTTCACTGTTTCTAGGGTGATATGATAAAAAAGAGAGGTAGTCATTATTACCTTTTTGGTCTGTACCCTAGTCATTATCCAGGTAGAAGCCCTGATCCTTTCAAATCAAGGTCCTAGTGTCCCTCTCTGCCACAGAACTGCTACCACTAGTTAGGGCCTTTGCTTTCTTACTAGTCTGGCACTGTGGCCCTGAACAGGGCAATAAAAATAGTCTTGTGAAATGATGCCTGTTCCTACATTGATTGCTTGAACAGAGGTTCCCTATAGTCTCTTTCTAATTGATTGCTTAATACCTTTACCATCTCTGGGCAATGAGAGCTACCAAAACTACTACTACTGCTACTGTTGTCATGGCTGTCTCCAAGGTCTACAGTTGGTGTTGCAGCTACACTGCATTCCAGGAAAGTCCCCACTCCCCTCATTTTTTTTTGCCTCTCCATTAATTTTAACAATGTCTTTTACAGCTGTGTAGAAGGGAATGTTAACAAAGTTTTGTTTGAATGCTCCCTCTATTACTCCATCTTGGCTCCACTACTTAGAATACAAAATTATTAAAAGAAACCTCAATACTATGTTCATATTTACCTTTCTAAAGTTGCCTGTCACCCTTCCTTAAATATATTATTACTCAGTAAATATCTGCTGAAAGGTGAACATAATGTGAGGGCTTTTCCCAACTTTGTTGTTTTGTTGTTCAGTCATTGCAATGGTGTCTGGATCTTTGTGACCCAATTTGGGGTTTTCATGACAAAGCTACTGAAATAGTTTTAATTTCCTTCTCCACCATATTTTACAGATGAGATAACTGAGGCAAACAGTAATACGTGACTCGCCCAGGGTCACATAGCTAGTAAATGTCTGAGGCCAGATTTGAACCCAGGAAAAAAAAGTCTTCCCAATCCCAGGCTCAGCACTCTATCCACTGTGCCATAGAGCTGCTTTTTTTCCAACTTTATCATTCTTTAATTCCATGATGTTAAAAAATTGTTCTCTTACTGATCCTGTAATTCAGCTAAGAAATTTAGGGAGAATGTCATTATAGAAGAGAGACAGAAAATGTATTCACTCTTTTCTCCTTAAATATTGAAACAACACAAAATATATTGATCTGAAAAGAAAAGGTCATCAGGTTTGGGTTTTTTTTTTTTTTTTGCTGTTTCCTTTCAAGGGAAGGTATTTGTGTAAGAAAAGTCCAAGAGAATCTTGTCTTCCCATTTCAAAATTTTGCCGTCATCCTTGATTAGTGGTAACAGAGGAACTGTCTCACCAGTCAGTCATTTATTTCTAATCATTATCAATAAAATTTTTTGTCTTTCTTCTGTGAATCTCATCTTTATAACTCTCACATATTTTCTTTAATTTTACTGACATTTTAGTTTGTAGCTAACATCACAAGGAGGTTTTCTCATACCATTTTGCCCCACTAGTAATTGGAGTTAAATTAGCTATGGGATTAAAAATCAAAATTCACGATTCCATTTTAAATGAGAATATTGAAATTATGAGATTTTTTTCAGATCAAAGTTTTGAAGACCAAGACATTTGTCAAACAGGAATAGGCAGGATATATTAAGTGGAGAATGAATTAGCCCTTCAACTATAATTCGCTGCTTAAATACATTTAATTCAACAAGTTAATAAATATTTATTAAGTGCATAAATTGGCAAGTGTGTAATATGGTGGGAGTACAAAGACAGAACATGGTATGATGTTTGCCCTCCTGGAACTTATATTCTACTGGGGACAAGGTAGAGAAACTGTAGGTACACAAGGAATAAAATAAAATGTGTGTATGTATGCGTATGCACACATGTATTTATTTGCACACCCACACCTATATATGTATATACACACATACATAAAGTATACAGACAGACAGACAGACACACACACACACACATACACTTTCAAGAGGACTAAGTACAGTGAACCGGAGGGCAAATTTTATGAGGTCTGGAAAACACCTTCTTTAATGAATGAACAGATCTGACTTGAAGAAACATTAACATGTGGATCAACTTTTAAATTCTAGGGTGTCCTAAGACTTTTAATTCAGTTTTAAGCTATTAGAGTTTATTCAACTTTATAAAAATCTAAGTTTTCATAACATTAAACTTCTCTAGGAGTTTTGGGATATTGTTATATACTGGAGCTGGAAGAGCATTGTTTGTGTGTGCATGTGTGTGTATGTGTATATGTATATATGTGTAGGTCTGTATATACATGTGTGTATATATGTATAATTTGTGTGTATATAAATAAATAAATTTGTCAATATGTATAGTTTTCATGTATAAATTTAATTTGTATATATATATATATATATTTATATAATTTGTGTGTGTGTGGAAGATGGGAACAATTTCTTCCAATAGCAATGAAGATAGCTAAAGCAGGTACTGTGGAGAACTTAAAGCTTGGTTAGACATCAAAGATGCCAAAGTTGTCCGCTACATCTCAAGCCATCTCGACCCATCTCAGCTTTGTCTTGCCCTGGATTCCTGTGACTGGAAGAGAGAAAGGCTGATAACTTCCTGCAACTTTGCCCCATTTAATCCAATTTATGCATGAGTCATAAGACATCACTCATAGCATTTTACCATATTCACCAACTCAAAGTCCTGCAGTGGAAGACAAGTGACAAAGCAGTAGATACAGATACATTGGGAGCTGTAGTCACCATCCTACACATAGGAAGCCCAGGCAATAGGATAGTCTTACTGGACTGAAGCAGCAGTGGGATTCAGCAGCCTCTTCAGTGTTTGAGCTGCCTTTCAAAGGATCACATTGCTCACCTCTTGGCATGAACAAGGAGCTAAAAAATGTGCCCTAAAAATCATCTGCTTCACCCAACCCAGGCTTGCTTGTCAGAACAGGCAAGGATCTACCTTACAGTAGAAACACAAAAAATCACGAAATTGTTTGCAAAGACCATTCCACTCATCATAAGTACAAAGAATGTATGCATTCTTATGGACAACATGAAATCCAGGGGATCTGAAAGATAAGCTGCTTTGTGTGGGATAACTCATAAGATAGTATTTCCAAATACCAGCACTTAGTGAAACAAAGCTAGCAAATGAAGGCCAGGCTACCAAAGTTGGAGCTGGATATGCATTTTTTCTGGAGTAGCTACAGTAATGAGAAACACCTTGAAGCTCTTATAAATTTTCCAATCAAAATTAATCTGGTTAACAGGCTTATATACCTACCAAAAGGAATGATAGTATACATTTCTTTTTCCTGTTTTTGAATATCAGTCTTCCTAGCATCTTTCTAGCAGTAGTCCAATGACTACATCTGGAAAAGTCCACTTTTAAAATTAAGATTGGTGCCTCAGATATATATTGAATAGTCTCAGTTAGATGGGTGGGGTCATTACTATTCTCAAGGCAACATTTTTGCTTTGTTTTTTCCCCCTTCCTCTAGTCCCTTCCCCAAGAAGCCTACAATTAAATGCAGTTAGATAGATGACAGATAGATAGATAGATAGATAGATAGATAGATAGATAGATAGATAGATAGATGATAGATGATAGATAGATGTATATGTGTATGTACATGTGTGGTGTGTAGATACATATATACACAGAGAAATGCACATATACAAATACATATATAAAACCTACATACAGGTACATATACTTAGATATCTATAATCATGCTCATATATAGACACAAACATTCATATACATACATATATACATGTATACACATATACATACACACACATATATGACTGTACTATTCTTGTTTGTCCTTTGTTTCTCTGAGAGTGGATAACATCTTCCTTTTTAAGTTCAAGTCTTTCCATATTTATTCAAGTCCAACAACTTATCATTTCCAACATCATAGTAATATTCCAACCATATAGGATCTAGTTATTTTAAATAGTCTAAAACAATATTGATTAATACGGCTGATACTTTGTAGTTTTCCTACTTTTCTCTTTTGATTAAACCTATGCTAGCATTAACTTCATCTAAGATCATGATTACTAAGCACTGCTTTTTTTCCCCTAATAAATTCTAGTCCTGGGGCGGCCAGGTGGTGCAGTAAGAGCACCAGCCCCAGTGTCGGGAGACCTGGGATAAGTTATGGCCTCTAATACTCAGCACCCACACAAAAATAATAATAACTGGCCGTGTAACCTTGAGCAAGTTACTTAACCCCAATTGCTTAAAAAAAATTCTAGTCCTAATCTTTATTTTATGTTTGTGTATGTCTCCTATTTCACATCCCTCCGGATTCCTCTACTATATTTCTACCCTAGCCCTCCTATTACTTAACCTACCTTGTCACCAAAGATACCTCCCTTATCCTCTCCCCACATCCTGAGTACCTTTCCCTATCCTCTTCCCCCTCCCTCTCTCCTTTTATTTTTTTCTGAAATTAGAAGACTTTTATGCTCTTCTAGAAGTGTACATATTGTTCTCTTTAATCCATTCCCTTTGAGAGTAGGGCTCCATATCTACCAACACTCCTCCGGTATCTAATTCCTCTGTGTCAGTTCTTCCTCTCCCACCTTATTTGAATAAAATAAATACTCTTTCTGCCTTTTCTCAGACATTTTACTTTCTAGTATTGTATCATTTTTAGCTCTACCCCAATCTTTCTTTTGGACTATTCAATTACTAATAGCAATCACAAACATATGGTTTACATTTCCTCATATAAAACGTAAAAATTGTCCATATTGGTTTCCTTGTAATTAGTTTTTGATGTTTACCTTATATTTATCTTGGATTTTATACGTCAAATTTTCTATTGATTTCAGGTCTTCTGTGACAAAATCCTGAAAGTCTAGCAATTCACTGAATGTCTTTTTTTCAGGATTATGATTAAATTGGCTGGATATGATTTTTTCACTTACAACCTCAGTTCTTTTGATTTTCACTATATAATGTTCCAAGACCTGTGGTCTTTTAGTGTTGCCACTGCCATGTCTTTTGTGATTCTAATTGTTGCTCCTTCATTTTATTTTCCTGTTGCCCATAACATTTTCTTCTTGAGCTGGGTGTTTCAGAATCTAGCTATGACATTCCTGTAGGCTTTTCCTATAGGATCTCTTTCAGGTGATAATTGGTGGATTTTTTTTTTTCTATTTCTACTTTCCTTTCTTGGTCTAACACTTCAGGGAATTTTCTTTAAGTATTTTTTATATTATTGTATCACAATTATTTTTTATTGTAGCTTTCATGTAGTTCAATATATTTTTTTTAATTTTCTCATCTTAATCTGTCCTCCAGATCAGTTTTTAAAATAAGATGTTTCTCATTCTTTTCTATTTTTTAATTCTTTATATTTTATTTTCATAAAATTCTTGGTCTCTTATAACTTCACCAGCTTCCCTTTGCCCAATTCTAATTTTCAAAGGGTTGTGTTCTTCCTTAACATTCTGGATTTCCTTTTTCAGTTGGTTGACTTTATTTTCAAAATCTTTTTATTTTTCTTGGATTGTTTATATTCTTTTTAATTTTTTCCTCAATCTCTCATTTCATTTTAAAATATTTTTAACTTCTATGAATTCTTATCGGGTTGATGACAATTTGATGTTACTCTTTTGGGAATAAGAAACTTTTTTGCTTCCATTTCCTCCTCTGAAGAGGAAATCTGATCTTCTCTTCCCACAGGAGCTTTCCGTTGCTGGGTTTTTTCTCTTTTGCCTGATTTTTTTTGTTTTTTAATTTGTAACAGTTCATTATTATAATCACCTCTATTACTTATACTACATACTGAGATATGCTTGGGGTCACAGTTGTATAAAGCTAAAAAAGACTCTAAGAAGTATACTAAACAACTAAACTCTCTGGTAATTTTTGTTGTTACCACTGTTGCTATTGTTTTATGGATGATGCCAAATCTAAGAAACCAATATTCATTTGGCAAAGGAAAAGCATATTCTGATCATTTTCGAAACCTAGCTATGAATCTTCATCTCTAAGTAACACTTATTACAGAGTATCTTCAAGGTGTTTATTCAGCTGCCAAATTTTGCTGCAAAAGGTGCCAAAATCAAAGTCATTTCTTCTACAAATAATGTCTGCTATACAACTTCAACTTTGTCCACATTTCTTTCATCCAAATTATCAAATAATCAGAAAGCTACATATAACTTCATTGTTTTATGACTATAGATAGATGTTTTTATTTCATCTCAAAACTGATCATATATTTTGATCATTGATCAATTGGGGAATAGCTCTTATAATTATAAATTTGACTGAGGTCTCCATATATTTGAAAATGAGGCCTTTATCAAAGAAAGTTGTTTCATTTTTTTCAGTTACTATTGCTATGTCTATGTATAGATTAGGCCATAGTATCTTCAATTTTTCTCAGCAGTTTTTTGCCAAATAGTGAATGTTATCCCAGAAGCTGGAGTCTTTCAGTTTATCAAACAGTAGATTGCTATACTCATTGACTACTGTGTCTTGTGTAAATAACCTATTCCACTAATTCACCACTCACTGTATTTTTTAGCCAGTACTAAGTGGTTTTGATGATTGCTGATTTTTAATGCAATTTAAGATCTGGTATGACTGGCCACCTTCCCTTGTCTTTCTTTTCATTAATTTCTTTGATATTCTGGAATTTATGTTCTTCCAGATGAATTTTATTACTTTTCCTAGCTCTATAAAATCTTTTTCTTGTAAGTTGAGTAGCATGGCCCTGAATAAGTAAATTAATTTAGGTAGAGTTGTCATTTTTATTACATCAGCTCAGTCTACCCACCAGCAACTGATTTTTTTCCCCAATATTTAAAATCTGACTTTATTTATATGAAAAGTGTGACACAAATATGTGCTCATATAGCTCTTGGGTTTTTTTTGGCATTTAGACTCCCACATATTTTTTTTGATGTCTAGAGTACATTTAAATGGAATTTCTCTTTCTATCCCTTGTTGTTTGCCTTTGTTAGTAATTTATAGAAAAGTCAATGATTTGTGTGGGTTTATTTTATATCTTACATCTATGCTAAAGTTGTTTATTATTTTAAATATTTTTATACTTGGACCTCTAGAATTCTTTAAGTATATGATGAAATCATCAGCAAAGAATGATAGCTTTGTTTTCTCTTTGCCTATTCTAATTTCTTTTTGTTCTGTTATTGCTAAAGCTAACATTTCTAATACCATATTGAATAACAGTGCTGATAATGGAAATCTTTCGTTCACTGCTGATCTTATTGGAAATGCTTCTAGCTTAGCCTCTTTGCATATAATGTTTGTAGAAGGTTTTAGGTATAAACTACTTATCATTTTGTGGAAGATTGCATTTACTGCTATGCTGATTAGTGTTTTTAATAGGAATGGGTGTTGTATTTTATCAAAAGCTTTTTATATATCTATTGACATAATCAAAGGTTTTCTGTTATTTTTTTGCTGACATGGTCATTTATACTGAGAGTTTTCCAAATATTAAAACCAGTCTTGTATTGCTGGTATACGTTTTACCTGGTCATAGTGTATTATACTCATGATAAGTTGCTTTAATTTTTGATAATATTTTATTTATTGTTTTTCATCTCTAGTCATTAGGGTAATTGGTCTATAATTTTGTTTCCCCTTTTATATAACAGCACCCTATTTTTATCATTAAAAGAATTTGGTAGGATTCCTTCTTTGCCTGTTTTCCCACATAGCCAATCTTCTGTTAATCTGGGCAATTTATATTTCTGTAACTATTCATCCATTTCACTAAGATTATCAAATTTATTAGCAGTCAGCTGGGCAAAATAGGTCCCAACCATTTTTAAAATTTCTTCTTCATTGGTGGTGAATTCACTCTTTTCACTTTTGATACTGCAATTTGATTACCTTCCTTCCTTTTAATCAAAATAACCAAAGTTTATCTATTTTTTCACAAAACCAGTTCTTAATTTTATTTATCAGTTCAATAGTTTTCTTAATTTCAATTTTACTACTCTTCCCTTTAGTTTTCTGTATGTTTAAATTGGTATTTAATTGGAGATTTTAATCTGTTCCTTTTCTTGCTTTTGTAGTTATATGCTGAATTCATTGATCTCTTCTTTCTCTATTTTTTATGTAAGTTTTTAGAGATATAAAACTTCCCCAAGAACCACTTTCACTGCATCCCACAAGTTTTGGTATACTGTTTCATCAGTGTCATTCTCTTGGGTGAAGTTATTATTTCTATGATTTTTTGTTTGACCAACTTATTCTTTAGGATTAGGTTATTTAGTTTGCAAGTAATTTTTCATCTATGTTTCCATGGCCCTTTATTGTATGTAATTTTTTATTGCATCATGATCTGAAAAAAGATGCATTTAATATTTCTACCTTTCTGCACTGGATTAGGAGTTTTTAATTACCTAATTCATGGTCCATTTTTATGCAGATGCCATGTACCACTGAGAAAAAAGGCATTTTTCCAGAGGTCTACCATATATAAGGTTTCTAAAATGCAATTCTCTTCCATAACTCCTCTCTTGTTCATTTTGAGGTTAGATTTATCAAGTTCAGAGAGGGGGTGGTGAGGTCCCCAGTAGTATAGTTTAGTTGTTCATTTCTTCCTGAAATTTAACTTATATAAGAATTTTGATGCTATACTGTTTGCTGCATATATATTTAGTAATGATACTTCTTCAATGTCTATGGTACTATTAATTCATTCATTCCTTTATTTCTTTATTTTAGATTTTGCTTTTTGGAGGGGGGAAGGTAGGGCAATTGGGGTGAAGTGACTTGCCCAAGGTCACATGGTTAGTTTTGTGGTAAGTGTCTGTGGCCAGATTTGAACTCAGGTTCTCCTGACTCAAGGGCTGGTGCTCTATTCACTGCACCACCTAGGCACCCCTATGGTACCTTTTTGCAAGATGTGGATAGATACCTTCCTTACTTCTTTTAATTAGATCTCTTTTGCTTTTGCTTTGTCTGAGATCAGGATTGCTACTCCTGCTTTTTTTTTTTTTTTTTGCTTACTTCTCCTTGCCCAATTCTGATTTTCAAGGAGTCATTTTCTTCCTTAAGATTCCAAATCTCCATTTCTGATTGGATGACTTTTTTGTCATAATCTTCTTGTTTTTCTTGTATTATTCTTATTTTTGTTTTTAATTTTTCCTACATATCTCTCATTTGATTTTTAAATTCCCCTTTAAGTTTTTCAATGAATGCTGTTTGGACAGATAACCACTTGGCATTACTCTTCAGGGCAGAAGACGTTTTCTTTGCCTCAGTATGCTCCTCTGAAGATCCTTGGTCTTCTCTGTTCCTATAGAAGCTCTTTCTGGTGGGACTTTTTCTCCTTTGCTTGTGGATTTTTTGAGTAATAGTTTGGTTTTTCTAATCACCTTAGTCTTGGGGTTTGGGGGATGGTGCCTCTGACCTCTGATCCTTTTCCGTTTCCCCATCTGACCTTGAATTCAAACTGAGACTTCTAGCTTTCTATAAGTGCCCTCAGCCAGTGGTATCCTCCCCTCACTGCTTCTGCAAGTACATTCTGATTCCTTCTCACTCCCTCTACTCTCTATAGCACAGCTGGCTCTGGTCTTCCTTGTCAGCACAGGTTCCCTATATCTCACCCAATTCCCCTCATTGTCAGGGGAAAAAAAGTTACAGTGACAGGACTGGAGCAGCTTCTCAACTGAGCTAATTCAAGGGCTTGCTGCTTGTTGTTTAAGCAGCTTACTGTTTCTTGTTAAAGTGGACCCTAGCCTAGAGGTGCTCACTCTTCACAGGGAGAAAATCTAGTTCTGAGATTTTTCTTCAATCTTCTAGGATTTTCCCAAGAGGGCCCCTGTTCTGTCCCTACTCTTATTTATTTTTGCAGCTCTATATTCACCCTGAGGTGCTATTTTACCTCTTTTGTGGAGGTAAATCTTGAGAGCTTGAAACTTTCTGATGTATTCTGCCATCTTCCAAGAAACTTCTCCACTAATACAGTTTTGCTGTCTATTTCTTCCTAAAACTCTCTAAATTTCTCCTCTATGAATTTGGATACTATACCACTCGATGCACATATTTTTACTATTGATATTACTTCATTGTCTATCATAACTTTTAGCAAAATGTAGTTTCCTTCCTTAGCTCTTTTAATTAGATATATTTTTGCTTTACATTGCTATAGATCAGGATTGTTACCTTTTTATTACTTCAGTTTGCACATAACATACTCTGTGCCAGCCTTTTATGTTTAATCTGTGAATATATCTCTGCTTGAAATGTGTTTCTTGTAAACAACATATGGTAAGAATCTGTTTTGTAATCCACTCTGCTAACTGCTTCCATTTTATGAAAGAGTTCTTCCTATTCACATTCATAGTTATAACTACTTTTTTTCACCCTTTTCATCTACCCCCTCTTTTATACTGTTATCTCTCCTTTTATCTTTTCCCTCCTTACTAATGTTTTGCTTCTGACCATATTCCTTAATCTCCCCTCCCTTCCATCAGTTCCCTTCCCTTTTCTTTCCCCTTTCCCTTTCTACTTCTTCCCTCTATTCTTCCCTGCCTTCTATCCACCTCCTCCTTTTTTCCCCTTTCCATTCCTATTTCCCTTTATGGTGTGATAGGTTTCTATAATCAACTCAATGTGTATGTTACTACATTTTGCCAAATCTGTTGTAAGGTTCAAACAAGGCTCACTGCCCTCCCTTCTTTCCCTCTATTCTGTTTCCCTTCCCCTTCCCTCTCCTCCCAGTACAATCCTTTTTGTTTTTTACCCTTTAATTAGTTATCTTTACCACCACATCAAGTTCAATTTATTCTCACACCCTCTATGTATCCCCCTTCTAAATGCCATAATAAAGGTGCCATTCTCACGGGTTTCAAGTATTGTCATTCCATGTAGGGATGTAAAGAGTTTCACCTTACTGAATAACATCTTTTTGTTATTCCCTGTTTATCCTGTTATACCTTTCTTGACCCTTGTATTTGAAGATTAAATTTTCTGTTGAGTTCTGTTTTATTTTTTTTAAATCAGGAATTATTGGAAGTCCCCTATTTCATTGAATATCCAACTTTTCCCCTGAAGGATTATACTCAATTTTGCTGCATAGTTGACTCTTGGTTGTAATTCAAGTTCCTTTGCCTTATGGAATATCATATTCTAGGTCCTGTAATCCTTTAATCTACAAAGTGCTAAAACCTGTGTAATCCTGACTGTGGTTCCATATTTAAATTGTTTCCTTCTGTATGCTTGCTGCATTTTTTCCTTGATCTTATATTTCTGGAATTTGACTACTATATTCCTTGGAGTTTTTATTTTCAGGTCTCTTTTTGCAGTTGATAGGCAGATCCTTTCAATGGTTGTTTTACCTCTGATTCTAGGGCCTAAGGGCAGTTTTCCTTGACAATCTCTTGAAAAATGCTGTTCAGGCTTTCTTTTTTATTATTATGGCTTTCAGGTAGACCAACAATTCTTAAATTCCCCCTCCTAAATCTGTATTCCAGGGCAGTTGCTTTTTCAATGAGATATTTACATTCTCTTTTTTTATATATACTTTTAGTTTTGTTTGACTGATTCTTGATGTCTCATGGAGTTCCTAGCTTCCACTTGCTCATTTCTCTTTTTTAACAAATTGTTTCCTTCAGCTCCTTTTCCATTTGACCACTTCCACATTTCTAGTACTTATTTTCTTCAGTGGAATTTTTTCATTAAGTCAATTGTTTTTTTTTTTTAAGTAATTTTTTTCTACCTTCAATTTTTGTCCTTTTTCCAAGATGTTGATTCTCTCTTGTATACCTCTTATTTCTTTCCCCAATATTTCTTCTACCTCTCTTATTTGAATTTTACCTTCCTTTGTGATCTCTTCCAAGGAGGTTTTTTGGACTTGAGACCAGTTCATATTCCCCTTTGAGATTTCGAATTTGTGTGTAATGTCAATGTTGTTCTCTTCTGAGTGTATGTTTTGATCTACCCTGTCACTATATTCATTCTATAGAGTTACTGTTCTTTTTGGCTTTTTTCTCATTTTGTTTGCCTTTTTTGTGGCTTTTAAAGTTGAGCTCCCCTGCTCAATCACAGGGGGTACTTTTATAAGCTATTTTAGCTGAGATAAAAGGGCCTAATCACTGGCTTTGTGCCCTGGGACCTCAGGTGCCAGCTGCTGGAGGCTGTAGGTGTTTGCCAACTTAGCTAGTGCTGATGTGAGGTCCTAGTAGTGGTGTCTTGTGGGTGCTGAGGCCAGGTGAGGTTTTTCTGCATTTCCCTGGGACTGTATTGACACTGACACAGGTTGGGCCCTGCTGCTGGGATAGACTAGTTCTTCACCCTCTCTTTTTAATACATTCCTTTAAACCTTAAGATGCAGGTGCCATTTCATATGATGTCATTCCTGATTTGGAAAGTTCTTAGTACTTAATGTAAATTATACACACATATATGTTTATACTTGTTATAAAAATGTTGACCATTTACTCCTCTAGGGTCAAGACTTTTTTTTTACTCTCCCTATAGTGTCTTTTACAGAATGGATATTTAATAGAGGTTTATTAAATAAATAAAATTTTGCAGATGGGTTCTTGTCTGTGTTATTATTGGAATATAAGGTCTTTTATGTCCTTTTACATTCTGACATTCTATGGAAACTAGAATGATTATTAAAAGAGATAGAAATACTGGGATAGAAACAGATACGAGCTATTTACAAAAGTCTTTGAAGTATATTCAAGGAAATATCATATACTAAATCTCGAGCACTGAGAATAAAATAAATTGAAATAGAGATTTATATTAAACATAAAAACTTTCTTAATTGAAAAGGTTAAAATTCAAAATGGGCTACCAAAGTATATTGTATTATCTCCTTCCCTTAACAAGAAATAGCTCGCATTTACATCATACTTTGGGGATACAATGTGTTTTTCAACTCATTCATGTTAAGTATTGTGAATAATTTTATTATCCTTTTTGAATGAAGAAATAGGATAGTCAGTAACCTATATAAGGAACAAAAGGGACAATATTTATAAAGTACATAGCAAAATGCCTCTTATATAGAAAGTGTCACACAAATGCTAACTTTTTACTACTACTAGTACTACTACTACTATTATTATTCCTTACTAAACAATCACTCTTCTTACAAAACTCATGATCCCTCCTCCATACACAGTCTGGATCTGAGAATCAGTACTTGGCGAGAAAATATCCAGTAGACACCTATTTTAAGCCCTACAGAATGTCTCTCCCTTTCCCTTTTCCTTTCCATGAGTCCGGGACCTTTTCTTCCACTGATAAGTCACCTATACCTTTCAGTTCCTGTGCTCTTTTTTCATCACATTTCCTTAGTAAGTAAAACTTTCCCCAGCATTCTCAAATATCCCTGACTTTCTTCTTTAGCATAACTGAGCTAGAAAATAAAATGTTTTTTTTCTTAGATTCACTAATCAAGATTCATTTATTTTTGGATCTCTCTGGAGGTGATATGGCACTTTTTGGTTGCAAGTTCTTCTGTTCTACCATTTGTCCTCCAAACTAAGTTCTTTGAGTGGTTACATATCCCCACCTGGAGTTTCCATATTTTTCCTGAGATAGATATAAGCATTATAATAAATTCCATAAAGTTGAAAATAAAAATGAGAAAATAATAGTAATGCATTTAAATTCATCAATCTTGAACTAACTAAACAAGTAAATACTTGTTAATGGAAAAAATAAAGACAATAGAAATTATATCAAAATTGAATTTTAATAATTTTGTATGGCTATTTAACTAATAAAAATCAATTGTCTCAAGAAAGCAAAATAGGACAAATAAATTATTTAGCAAGAGAATACTTGAAATATTTGTCAAAAGAGATGTGGTATACAATTGAACAGTTATCATTCCCCACATGCATTTGTGGGATATTTCTGATAAGAAGTGTTACTTCGGCACATTGTGAAAAGATCAAATGATTTCTATCATAAGCTGTAGATCTCCTGACTCTATTCCTTAATTGACATCTTTTTCCCCAGTTACATGAAAAAACAAATTTTAAAATTCATTTAAAAATTTTTTTAGTTTCAAATTCTATGCCACCCTCCCTCCACTGCTCTCCTCATTGAAAGAACAAGCAAAATGACATGGGTGATTCACATGTTGTCATGCAAAACATATTTCCATTGTAGTCATACTGCAAAAGAAAATACTGACCCAAACAAAGAAAGAAAAATACACTTTAATCTGTAGACAGAGTCCATCAGAGTCTGTAGTCAGACTCCATTTTTCATCATAAGTCTTTATGGAACTTTCATGGACCACTGAATTGTTGATAATAGCTAAGTCATTGACAGATAATCATCATAAAACATTACTGTTACTATATGCAATGTTATCTTAGTTCTGTTCATTTCACTTTCCATCAGTTCAGGTAAGACTGTCCAGGCTTTCTGCAAGAATCCTACTCATTATGTTTTATATTGCACAATAGTATTCCATCACAATCAGATACAGCAGCTTATTCAGTGATTCTCTAATAGGTGGATATCCTCTCAATTTCTAGTTCTTTGCTACCACAAAAAGAAATGCTACAAATATTTTTCTACATATAGATCCTTTTCCTTTTTGCTTTGCTTTCTTTGGGATACAAACCTACTAGTGGTATTGCCCGTTCAAAGGGTATACATAGTTTTATAGTCCTTTGGGAATAGTTCCAAATTGCTTTACAGGATTGTTGAATCAATATAATCACCTCACCAACAGTGCATTACTATCTCAATTTTCCTATGTAGCTTCCAACATTTGTCATTTACCATTTTCTGTCATAATAGCCAATCTGATATGTGTGTGGTATACAAATGCTAACTTTTATTTTTAGTATTATTATTATTCCTTACTACCTCACAGTTATTTTAATTTACATTTCTCTCAACAATAGTGATTTAGGGCATTTTTAAAAATATGACTTTAGATAGCTTCGATTACTTTGCCTGAAAACTTTCTGTTCATATCATTCAACCATTAAACAAGAAATGGCTTGCTTTTATTTCTACAGATTTGACTCAATTCTCACTTTATATTTAAATATAAGAAATGAATTCTTTATCAGAGAAATTTGTCGTCTTTTTCACAGTTATTATTAATAAGTATGCATTTCCCATATATATAAATATTTGCTTTTTGGAGGGAAATTGGGGTTAAGCGTCTTACCCAAGGTCACATGGCAAGTTTTTGTGTTAAGTGTCTGAGGCCAAATTTGAACTCAGGTCCTCCTTTCTCCAGGGCCTGTATTCTATTCATTGCACTCCCTAGCTGCTACCCCCCCCCCCCACTCCCATCCTATTTTCACTCTGTTTATCCTACTCTCACTCTACTTTCACTCTGATCATTTTTAAGTGTTTTGGATCTGATTTTTATCTTCCTCTGTCTACCCTTCCTTCTATTAGCTCCTTTCCATTCTCTTATTCCCTTCCCCTCCTGCTTTTCTATTTTTAAAGATAGATTTCTATGCCAAACAGATTGTTTATTATCTCCTTTTTGAGCCAATTCCAAGAGAATAAGTTTCATGAGCTGCCCTTACAACTGCAATCTTCCTCTTCACTATGAAAAACTCTCATCCCTTTTTTTTCTGTCATATAATATACCGCATTCTATGTCTCCTTTCCCCCTTCTCCCAATGCAACCCTCCTTCTCACCCCTTAAATTTATTTTAAGATCATTTTCCCATTATATTCAAGTCACATCCATGCCCTCTGTCTATGTATACTTCCTCTAACTGCCCTAATAATGAAAAGGTTTTTAAGAATTACAAGTATCATCTTCCCACGAAGACAAGTAAACAGTTTAATCTCAGTGAATATTTAATGATTTCTTTCCTGTTTCCCTTTTTCTTTCTTGAGTCTTGTGTTTGAAAGTCAAAGTTACTTTTCCAGCTTTTGTATTTTCTTCAGGAATACTTGAAAGCCATCTACTTCACTGAATATCCATTTTCCCCCTGAAAGATTGTAGTCAAATTTGCTGGGTAGGTGAGTCTTGCTTATATTCCTAACTCTTTTGCCCTCTGTTATATCATATCGCAAGATCTCTAATCATTTAACATAGATACTGCTAAATCTTATGCTTTCCTGACTGTTGCTCCATGATATTTGGATTGTTTCTTTTTCACTGCTCTTTTGTCCTTGACCTAGGAGCTCTTGAATTTGTCTATAATATTCCTGGGAGTTTTATGATACTTTTAGTAGGTGAAAAGAGTATTCTTTCAATTGCTATTATATTCTCTGGTTTTAGAAATTCAGAGACTTTTGTTTTATAATTTCTTACAAGATGACATATAGGCTATATTTGGATCATGGCTTTCAAATTGTCCAATAGCTCTTAAATTATCTCTCCTGAATTTATCTTCCAGGTCACTTTTTTTTTTCATTTTTTTCCAAATGAGGCATTTCACATTTTTTCCAATTTTCATTCTTTTGATTTTATTATATTGTTTCTTGATGTATTTTAAAGTAATTAATTTCCATTTGTCCAATACTAATTTTTAAGAAATCCTTTTTTCTTGACTCAACTTGTATAACTCCATATTCATTTGAACAATTCTACTTTTTAAGTGCTTTTCTTCAGTTAATTTTTGCATATCTTGTTTTTTTTGCATTTGGTAAACTTTGCTTTTCAAGGCATTATTCTCTTCATTATATTTTTGTGCCTATTTTACCACTTGGTCTATTCTGTCTTTGAAGGTGTTATTTTCTACAGTTTTTTTTTTTCTATTTCCTTTACCAAGCTGTTAACTATTTTTTTTCATGATTTTCTTTGATCACTTTCATTTCTTTTCCCAATTTTTCTCCTATCTCTCACACTTGTTTTTTTTTAATCATTTTTAGGCTCATCCATGGCCTGAAACCAATTCATATTTTTCTTTGAGGCTTTGGATCTAGCAGTTTGATGTTATTGTCTTCTTAGTTTGTATTTCGATCTTCCCTGTCCCCGTAGTAAGTTTTGTAGTCAGAATACTTTGCGGCTACTTGCTTATTTTCTAGACTATTTTTTGACTTTTAACTCTATGTTGAAATGGGGTTGTGCTTTTGAATTGGATGGAGCTGTGTTTCAAGATTCAGGTGTTTAGTATAGCTGTTTTCAGAGATAATTCTGAGGAACTTTAATTATTTGGTTCATCCTAGGTGTACAATCTAAGGCAGAGCATAATAATATAAATAATCCCAAAATTATTTGGCCTACTGTCCCCTTTAAAAAAATAATCAGCACCTTCCCTAAAAATTTACTTTCTTTAGCCCTTTATTATTTTTTTTAATGTTTCATTTCCAAAAAAATAAAAAAAAATATTTTAACCGACACATCTTAAATTTAATAATTTATTGTAAATTTGTTGAATTTTTCCTGTATTGAAATTTTGATGATATAATATTGCATTATGTAACCATATATTATCATATCATAAACAAGTCATTACTTGTACATATTCCTGCTGATACATGCTAGACTTCCAAACAATGTGCAGTATACTCATCTGCCAACACTTGCTTGTTAAGACCTATCATCAGACTTAACCACTAATAGTTTATAATTACATTTTGTGTGTTTATTTGGAAAATAATGCAATCACTTGTAGCAGCAAGCACCCCAAGCGTCCTCAGGGTGGCTGCCCATACAGGTTCTGGGATATGCTTTGATAAAGGAAAGCAACTCAAAATGGGTTAACAAGCTTACTTTAATCAGTCAAACATATATCGTTTACCTTGTTCAGGGGAAAAAGGTCAGCACCCTGAACTTCAAAGTATACAGGCAGAATTATCAAGACAGAAACAGATCAAGTAGACAGCTTTCCAAACTGTCCAGCCATTACATCCATACCCAATCAACATCTGTGTTTCAACATCTGGGTTTTTCAAAGCCAGGGGGCTCCAGACAACACCGAATGTAATGGAAATACAAATTTAAAGATCTTCCCTGCCCCTAGGCTAAAGTGCACCTGAAGCCTGGGGTGGGAGGCTTGTTTTTCAGCAGATACTTCTTGATTGGCCAGTGGGTCAAGAAGGTTGTTACATTCTCTGAGCCAGGAGAAGGCTATATAAGCCCTGATGTGAGGCTTTGTTTTGGGGGCTCACTTTGAGAAGTGTTCTGTGATTTGATATGGATTCTGGGAAGCCATTGTCTGGAGCTCCCCCGGCTTTGAAAAACCCAGATGTTGAAACCCAGATGTTGATTGGGTATGGATGTAATGGCTGGACAGTTTGGAAAGCTGTCTACTTGATCTGTTTCTGTCTTGATAATTCTGCCTGTATACTTTGAAGTTCAGGGTGCTGACCTTTTTCCCCTGAACAAGGTAAACGATATATGTTTGACTGATTAAAGTAAGCTTGTTAACCCATTTTGAGTTGCTTTCCTTTATCAAAGCATATCCCAGAACCTGTATGGGCAGCCACCCTGAGGACGCTTGGTGTGCTTGCTGCTACATCACTATGATTTTAACTCCACTAAACAACAGATAAACCATGTACAAATGTGTTTTTTTTCCTTCAAAATTTTCTTCTCTTCTTTCCTTATGCTTCTACAGCCACCTTATTTTTATTCAACTATGACCAATTGCACCTGAGGCTACTACCACTCTTCTGCATCATTCCAACACCCCAAGGAATGGTATCACCCATTTTGAGAATCTCTTATCTAATGAAAGGCTCCTGTGACCTTTGCTCTGATCTGTGAATGAATACAAGCGCTCTTTTTAAACATGAACTGTGACCAGTATCTGTATGACAAGCAAAGGAGTACTTAGCTCCTTTATTCAGTTATTCAAGTATTTAGCTCCTTCAACTCCTTTATTTCAGTTCTTCAAGTGCCTTTGAGCCCAAGTTATGATTTGAAGGTGAGAGGAACTTGCCGATGTAATAGGAAAGGTGGAACAGGAAGGAGAACCACCATATAAAAGCAGGAGCACAAACTGCAACCAAGCAGACCTGAGAGGGAGAACACTTGCAGTGTCCAGAACTCTGTGTGTCTATTCTGTCTGTGTTGACTTGTGTTTGTGTTGCATTGTCAGACAGAAACATTCTGTCTGTTCACTTATGAATGTGTTACTTTGTCAGAAAAAAAAACATCCTGGTCTGTTGTTTGCATTACTTTGTCAGATAGAAGGATTCTATCTGTTGAATGTCTTACTTTGTCAGACAAGAGCACCCTGTCTGTTTACTTGTGTAGATTTCACAATCAGAAAGAGAATGATAGTGCTGACAATGTGTATGAATATTGTTGTAACTCTGCTAAGCTTGATGTGTGGAGCTGGTCCAGGAGCTGGACCAAGAGCTGGACCAGGAGCTGGGAACTACCTATCTGTGAATCTAGGTGGCAGGTGAATTCAGGCAAGAACTGGGAGCATGGAAGAAGAGCAATGGAGTTTGGAAGTCAGTGTCAAGTCAAGATGAAAGGATCTTTACTTGGTTACTTAGTGCTGGCTGATGAGATCAAGAAAATGAAACCTGGGGGTGGGAGAACATTATACTTTGTACTGTGTTTCCTTTAAGAATGATTGAGCTAAGGATGATTGGAAACTAGACTCCAATCAAGATGAAAGAGGACTTTCAGAATTACTAGATTAAGACAATGTGACCTAGACGTGGGAGACCTTTTGACTTTGTGTCCCTTAAGGATGATTGCTCCTTAAGGATGATTGAGTTTAGGCCTCACTGAATGATATCTTTTCTTTAATACTATGTGGCCACTTTAGTAATAAGGTGTTATATGATATTGTTGTGAAATTTGTACTTTGGTTTCTGTGAATGCTTTGCTTTAGTTTATTGCTGAATACATAGAGTTCACTATACTATGTGATCAGAACGTTAAAGTTATTCACAGCAGCAGTCCTCAGGAGAGATGCTTGTGCTTAGCTTTACAAGTCTTTAATTCCCTGTGGCTACATGCTCTTTCATGCTGGTACTCCTCCTTCTCCTGGGACTGAAACAGAGGACTGTGACCAACATTCAAAATTGGAAAAGCAAAACAAGGGAAGGAGCGGTGGACGCGCGGCGGGGGACAGAGGCCGGGAAGGCGTGGCGCGGCTGGCAGACGCAGGCCTGGAAGGGGCCTGATCAACTCGGAGGGCAAGTCTCCCCACCAACCACAAGGTCCACTACCAGGCCTATCACCAAAGGGCTGGGACTGGAAAGAGCAAGATAAGAAGCAAATACAGGGGCCACTGTACTGGACAGCAAACACTCCTGGGGCTACCACTTCATAGCCCAGAAATCTTTTTTTTTTTAAGCCCCTTTCAGGAATTCCAAAGAAGAAGATGACAGAGTGAACCCCACTTGCTCCAAACCCCCCGTCTGACCCTGAAAATATAGTAACTATTGTCCAGGGCAAAACCCTCTACAGTAAAGGCTTGGGATCCTAGAGGAAGGGCGTGGTTAGGACCCTACCTCAAAATGGGTAGAAAGCAGACTACAAAGACAAACACTCTGGAGTCCTACTATCCTTAGAGGGAGGAACCAACCTCAGAGGGAGACAATGTGGACTCCACACCCACAGCTGAAACTTCAACAGGGAATGGATCCCAAGCACAGCAGGCTCTCCTAGATGAAATCAAAAGGAACTTTGAAAGCAAAATGAGAGAGAGAGAAGACAAAATGAATAATTCTCTCAAAACGAAAATAGAAGAATTCGAAAAACATTATAATGAGGAAAACATCTCTCTAAAAAGAAAAGTGTATGATATGGAAAAGGAGCTTCAAAAATTAACCAAGGAAAATGATTTGCTAAAAACCAGAATTAAACAAATGGAAACAAATAACTCTATGAGGAACCAAGAATTAGCCAAGCAAAACAACAAAAATGAAAAATTAGAAAAAGAGGTAAAATACCGAAAAGAAAAAATAACTGACCTAGAAAACAGATCCAGGAGAGATAATCTGAGAATCATAGGCCTACCAGAAAATTATGATGAAAAAATGAGCCTGGACAACATTCTCCAAGAGCTCGTTAAGGAAAACTGCCCTGAGATACTAGAACCTGAGGGGAAAATAGAAATCAAGAGAATCCACCGGACACCTGCTGTAAGAGATCCCAAACTGAAAAATCCTCGAAATGTTGTGGCCAAACTCCAGAACTACCAGATAAAAGAGAAAATACTTCAAGTGGCCAGAAAGAAACAATTCAAATATCGAGGGTCCACAGTGAGGATTGCACAGGATTTGTCAGCCTCTACACTGAAAGATTGGAAGCAGTGGAATACAATTTTCAGGAAGGCAAAACAGCTAGGATTACAACCAAGGATCACAAACCCAGCGAGACTGAGCATATTCTTCCAGGCAAAGAGAGGGTCATTCAATGATATAACAGAGTTCCAGACCTTCTTGATAAAAAAGCCAGAACTCAATGGAAAATTCAACCTCCAATTGTGAGAGGCAACAGTGACTTAGAAAGGTAAACAAGGAGAACACACATCATATTAGAGGGAAAGAGGGGAGGGAGAGGAGCTTCGCATGAGATCTGTTCCTGTCATTCTTGATGCGAAGAAAAAATAGCATACCTCATTAAGTATAACAATATCCTACAGGCAGTAGGAGGGGGAAAGGGTTACAAAAGGGGGGTGGGAGTGGTTTGTAAGGAGGGAAGTAGTAAGGGGAGAAGGGGAAGACAAGGATGTGGGGCCAAAAAGGGAACACTGAGGGAGGCGGTGGTCAAAAGGAAAACTATTAAGGGGGGGGAAGGGAGAAGGGAGGAAAAATATGAATATTAACAGGGACAGGAATAGGATGAGGGGAAAGAAACAGATAACAATCATAACTGTAAATGTGAATGGAATGAACTCTCCTGTAAAATGGAGACAGATAGCAGAATGGATTAGAAATCATAATCCTACAATATGCTGTTTACAAGAAACACATCTGAAACAGAGGGATACACACAAGGTAAAGGTAAAAGGTTGGAGTAAAATATATCATGCCTCAGCTAAGGTAAAAAAAAGCAGGGGTAGCAATCCTTATCTCAGATAAAGCAAATGCAAAAATTGACCTAATTAAAAGAGATAAGGAAGGAAACTATATCCTGTTAAAAGGCACCATCGAGAATAAGCAATATGACTACTTAACATATATGCACCAAGTGGTGTAGCATCCAAATTCCTAGAGGTGACGGTAAAGGAATTAGGGGAAGAAATAGATAGCAAAACTATACTAGTGGGAGACCTTAATCCCCCCTCTCTGAACTTAAAAAATCCAACCTCAAAATAAACAAGAAAAAAGTTAAGGAGGTGAACAGAATTTTAGAGAGGATAAGTATGATAGATCACTGGAGAAAACTGAATGGGGATAAAAAGGAATATACTTTCTTCTCAGTGGTTCATGGCACATACTCAAAAACTGACCATGGTCTAGGGCATAAAAACCTCACAATTCTATGCAGTAAGCCAGAAATATTGAATGCATCATTCTCAGATCAGGATGCAATAAAAATCATATGCAATAAAGGGCCAGGGAAAGACAGACTAAAAATTAACTGGAAATTAAACAATTTAATCCTAAAGAATGAGTGGGTCAAACAAGAAATTATAGAAACAATAAGTAATTTCGTTCAAGAGAATGATAATAATGAGACAACATACCAAAATCTGTGGGATGCATTAAAGGCCGTTCTTAGGGGAAGTTTTATATCCCTGAGTGCATACGTGATTAAATTAGAGAAAAGGGAGCTTAACAAATTGGGCATGCAATTAAAAAACCTAGAAAAAGAACAAATTCAAAATCCCCAATTAAATACTAAACTAGAAATTTTGAAGACTAAAGGAGAGATTAATAAAATCAAAATTAAGAAAACTATTGAACTAATAAATAAAACCAAGAGTTGTTTTTATGAAAAAAACCAACAAAATTGATAGACCCTTAGTCAATATGATAAAAATAGAAAGAAGAAAACCAAATTATGAGTATCAAAAATGAAAAGGGTGAATCTATCTCCAATGAAGAGGAAATCAAAACAATAATTAGGAATTATTTTTCCCAATTGTATGCACATAAATTTGACAATCTTAGGGAAATGGATGAATATGTAGAAACATAAAAGTTGCCCAGATTAACTGAAGAGGAAATAAATTACTTAAATAATCCCATCTCAGAAAAAGAAATTGAACAAGCCATCAGTCACCTTCCTAGGAAAAAATCTCCAGGGCCAGATGGATTCACTTGTGAATTCTATCAAACATTTAAAGAACAATTGATTCCAATACTCTACAAACTATTTGGGAAAATTAGTGAAGAAGGAGTCCTACCAAATTCTTTTTATGACACAAATATGGTACTGATACCTAAATCAGGAAGAGAAAAAACCGAGAAAGAAAATTATAGACCAATCTCCCTCATGAATACAGATGCAAAAATTCTAAATAAAATACTAGCCAAAAGACTACGGCAACTTATCTCAAGAATAATATACTTTGATCAGGTAGGATTTATTCCAGGAATGCAAGGATGGTTTAATATTAGGAAAACCATCAGTATAATTGAGCATATCAACAATAAAACTAGCAGAAACCACATGATGATCTCAATAGATGCAGAAAAGGCTTTTGACAAAATACAACATCCATTCCTATTAAAAACATTAGAAAATATAGGAATAAATGGAGCCTTCCTTAAAATAATAGGTAGCATCTATTTAAAGCCATCAGCAAGTATTATATGTAATGGGTAGAAGCTAGAAGCATTTCCCAAAAGATCAGGGGTGAAACACGTGTGTCCACTATCACCCCTCTTATTCAATCTGGTACTAGAAATGTAAGCAGTAGCAATTAGAGAAGAAAAAGAAATCAAAGGAATCAAGTTAGGCAAAGAAGAGACCAAGCTATCACTCTTCACAGATGATATGATGATATATTTAGAGAATCTTAGTGAATCAAGTAAAAAACTGCTTGAGACAATAAATAAATTTGGCAAAGTTGCAGGATATAAAATAAACCCACATAAATCCTCGCCATTCCTATATATTTCCAATGAAATTCAACAGCAAGAAGTAGAAAGAGAAATCCCATTTAAAGTTACTGTAGACATTATAAAATATTTGGGAATCTACCTGCCAAAACAAACCCAGGACCTGTATGATCATAACTACAAAACACTTTTCACACAAATAAAGTCAGACCTAACTAATTGTAAAAATATCAATTGCTCATGGCTGGGTCAAGCTAATATAATAAAAATGACAATTTTACCTAAATTAAATTATATATTTAGTGCCATACCAATTAATTTACCAAAAAACTACTTTATAGAGTTAGAAAAAATAGTAACAAAATTCATCTGGAAGAATAAATGGTCCAGAATATCAAGGGAATTAATGAAAAGAAATGCTGGGGAAGGTGGACTAGCTTTACCAGATTTCAATCTGTACTACAAAGCAGCAGTCATCAAAACTACTTGGTACTGGCTGAGGAATAGAGGAGTGGATCAATTGAATAGATTAGGCACACGAGATTCAGAAGTCAACGACTACAGTAATGTATTGTTTGATAAACCCCCAGACCCTGGTTTTGGGGATAAGAACTCACTATTTGACAAAAACTGCTGGGAAAATTGGAATATAGTATGGCAGAAACTGGACATAGACCATTATCTAACACCATATACCAAAATCAAGTCTAAATGGGTTCATGATCTAGGTATAAAGGTTGATAATGTAAGCAGTCTGCTAAAACAAGGAATAGTTTACCTATCAGACTTGTGGAGAGGGAATGACTTTATGACGAAACAGGAATTAGAGAACATTATAAAATGTAAAATGGATAATTTTGACTACATGAAATTGAAAAGTTTCTGTACAAATAAAGCCAATGTGACTAAGATTAAGAGGGAGGTGGGAAATTGGGAAAGAATCTTTACAACCTATGTATCTGACAAAGGACTCATCTCTAAAATATATAGAGAATTGAGTCAAATTTATAAGAATACAAGTCATTCCCCAATTGATAAATGGTCAAAGGATATGAACAGGCAGTTTTCAGAGAAAGAAATTAAAGCTATCTATAAGCACATGAAGAAATGCTCTAATTCACTATTGATTAGAGAAATGCAAATCAAAACAACTCTGAGGTACCACATCTCACCAGTCAGATTGGCTAAGATGACAAAACAGGAAAATGACAAATGCTGGAGAGTTTGTGGGCAAACTGGAACACTAATGCATTGTTGGTGGAGTTGTGAATTGATCCAGCCTTTCTGGAGAGCAATCTGGAATTATGCCCAAAGGGCTATAAATACTTTCATACCCTTTGATACAGCAATACCACTCCTAGGGTTATATCCCAAAGAGATCATAGAAGTGGGAGAAAGACCCGTATGTACAAAAATGTTTATAGCAGCTCTTTTTGTTGTGGCAAATAATTGGAAATTAAGGGGGTGCCCATCAATTTGGGAATGGCTGAACAAGTTGTGGTATATGCATGTTATGGAATACTATTGCAGTATAAGAAACGGGGAGCAGGCAGTCTTCATATTTACCTGGAGAGGCTTAAAAGAACTGATGCTGAGTGAGAAGAGTAGAACCAGGAGGAATTTGTACACAATTACAGAAACAACGTATGTGTGATGACCAACTTTGATAGACTGGACTCTTCTCAACAATGCAGGGATATAAGTCAATCCCAAAAGACGCATGATGGAGAGAAAAACGTTCATCCAGAGAAAGAACTAGAAAGAACTAAGTTTATATCCAGGTGGAAGCAAAATACCTGATCTTTTTCATTCTCTCATTTGATTTTATGTCCTCTTTACCATTTTTCATTCCAGCGGGTATAATCCATCCTTATAACCTGACCATTGCATAATGTGAAAGTATTTACAGATCATATACTTGATTATAAGACACCATGGGGGGGAGGGGAGGGAGGGGGACAAAATTTGAAATTCAAGGAATTGTGGAATTGAATCCTGTAAACTAAAAGGAAACAAACAAATTAATAAATTAAAGAATAAAAAAAAGAAAAAAAAAAGAAAAGCAAAACAGTCCTGGCCCTATGCTCTCAAATAGACCTTTTTAATCTCCTTTTGAGCAGTTGTCTAGCACCCTTACCATCTGTGAGCTTAGAGATCTCAAAAATGTCACTGCTGCCACTGATTGAGTCAAGCATAAGGGCTACTGCTAGTTTACTAGGGCATGAACTTTTCTAGACTGCATTCAATTTTCACCATGGTGCAACACAGCTTTCTTGCCCACCTTCTAAGTCATCTTGGGCTGGAAATTTCTTTCATCATTCTTTTTATGGGTTTCACAGTTCCAGAACTTGTTTTTAAGGCATTATTGAAAATTGTTTGGAAGGTTTTGGGACAGGGCTCAGGCAAGTCCCTGCCTTTTCTCTGTCATCTTGACTCTCCTACCCCCCCCCCTTGACTTTCATTTTTTAAGAGAAACATCTAGCTATTTTTATTTTAAATTTTTAGTGTTTTTCCCAGTTACATGTAAAAAAATTGACATTTATTTTGAAAATGTTGAGTTCCAAATTGTCTCCCTTCCTCTCACCTTCCTTTCTCCCCCCGCCCTATTTAGAAGGCAAGCAGTTCAATATAGGTTATACATGTGTAGTCAAGTAAAACATAACTATAATAGTCAAGTTGTGAAAGAAAATAAAGAAAAACCATAAAAGTAAAGTAAAAAGAAAATATGCTTCCATCTGCATTAAGAAACCATCAGTTCTTTCTCTGGGTGGATAGTATTTTTTTATCATGAGCCTTCAGAGTTGTCTTGGATCATTGTTTTGCTGAAAATAGCTATGTCATTCAAAGTAGATCATCTTACAATATTGCTGCTACTTTCTACACAGTAATTTCACTTTTCATCAGTCCATGCAAGTCTTTCTAAGTTTTTCTGAGAGCATTCTGCTCATCATTTGTTATAGTACAAGAGTATTCCATCATAATACCACATACCACAACTTGCTCAGTCATCCCCCAATTGATATGAATCCCCTAAATTTCTAATTCTTTGCCCCCAGACATGATCTGGTATAAACATTTTTGTACATATAGGTTCCTGTTTTTAATCTCTTTGGAGATACAGATCTAGTAGTGGTACTGCTAGATCAAAGAGTATACATGGTTTTGTAGTTCTTTGGGCATAGTTCAAAATTGCTCTACAGAATGTGTGAATCAGTTTGCAACTCCAGCACAGTGCATCAATATCTCATTTCCCCCACATCCCTGAGGAGCACATTTGTTTTATTAAATACCATAAAATAAGGTATAGTTTTTTTTTAAACTTCAAAAGATGCTTTTAGTTATTAAAACAACAAAAAAAGACCCTATCTCAACTAGTATTATTAGTTGACACTTGGATTAAATGTCAGTGTAATTCAAATTGCATATTTCCATATCTTGAAACTGGGTCAGAGATGAATATGGGCAAAATTTTCAATGTAGAATTGTAACTAAACATATTATATCCTGAAAAAAATACATTATGTCATTGCCATTGCCAAATCATACACAGTTATTTCCTGTTGTAGTTCTTACTTCAAAACTTTTTGTAGCATTACATGATTTGTGTGAAAATTTTTAAGAAAAGTCATGATAGTAAAACTCATGTACTGTATTGTTTCCCAAACAAAGATTATTTTTCCATTAAAAATATGGTGGTCAATGTCAGTACCATTTAAAAATTTAAACTAATGTATACACTTTATAAGGAAGGATTATAAATTATTATCTGAATTTTGTCTCATAAAACAGAGAGAAAGAATGAAAGGTACTAAGCAACTTAAAGAAGGTTTGGTAAGAGATTTATTTAGGCAAGGTCATCCTGGAGAAATCTGACTGCCAAAAAAAGGAAGACAGAAAATGGAAGAAAAATAGGAAAACAACCTGCAAAGATTTTAAAATAATCTCTTTTTCACCAACAAGCATATTGGAGCTACCACAACTGGACTCAAACACCACAGTCCCAGACATGCTTAGAAGAGAGTTAGAAGTGATACTACAGAGAATTCAGTGGCTTATTTAGGGATAAATATATAGAAAATTTTGGATCCAGGATTTAAAAACAGTTATTTCTAATCTCATGAGACGATATTTTCCCCATGGTGCCTTGCAATATATTCAAATATTTTAAAAACAAAAACAGATGTTGAATATTTTCTTGCAAAAATGCTTGGGCTTAGGAGATTGAGTTCTACAACCTCTCCTTAGTTATCTAAAATTTGATGATTTCTGATTTTGTGTTCTCTTGAAATTAGGGTGCTAAAGAAATTTATCTCAATCCATGATATCAGCTTTGTCTCTGAATCCTCCCCAAAAAATGATTTAGAGTTATAATATACCTAAATATGTCTCAAATTCTAAAGTACTCTCCTCTCCACTCTTCTCTTCCCCCCCAAAAATTAAACAACTTTTTCCCATTTCATTTTGGCAGAGTTTAAAAGGCCTTTATACATATGGACTTTCTACAATTATCAAATTAACTGAATTATTTATAATCCTTCAAATTCAATATAACTTATGAATACCTATTTGTAAATATAATGGTTTCCATTCTTATATTTGTGAAAAATTAATTTGAATATCTTGTTCTATACAAAGTTACACTCCACATAGCCATGTGCTATCACCATGTCATGATATAAACAGATTGGTAAGATGTTGGTCTCTAGAGAAAAATAAATTAGTTCTCTAGCAGTGTGACCAACAATAAAATGATATCAAGTCAGGAAACAGAAGTAACTATAAAGAACCAAATCATACTGCGATGAATACCTGGCATCATTTTAATATGAAAAAACTGAAACTTTGAAATTAAAAAAAAAAAAGTGCTCCTTTCTTAGGAGAATTTTTGTCTCCCTAATTCTATGCAAAAAAACAGTGTGGTAGAATAGATAGTGAGTTAGCCCCAAAGTCAACTAGACCTGGGATTAAAGTCTTGATTTTGATAGATACTGGTTATGTGTCTCTGGTATAGTCACTTAATCTCTAGTGTTCTTGGCAGTTCTGTAAAACCACAAGTTATGGGGGGAAAGCATCAGCTTCATTTTCTAGAAGACCTTTCTTCACCTTGGAGTTCCCTATGCCAATGAAATCAAAGATCTAAGTGTCTATGCCTAGATCTGTATTAGTTATTTTATTATGCACACATAGAAAAACACACATATGTGTGTATATATGTATGTATGTGTATAGATGTATACATATTCACATAAACATATACACATACACATATATGTATAAAATATTAGAGAGGTTGAAATTACCAATTTCATATAAAGTTCTAAAATTCTAACCATGATGTTGCTAAAGTTATCAAAATATTTCACCTCTATAAGAAAAAAAATGCAAATCTTCTAAGCTTACTGCTTATTTAAGTGAAGTCTTCTGCATGCTGGGAAAATGGAAATTACTGTAAGTTGAAATGTTGGGTTAGAAGAACAGGAGAAGTCAATGGGGAAATAATTTGTTGTCTCAGAACCCAAGATAGTAATTATCATTATGGTAAGAATACTTCCCACCTACTGAAAATTTTTTGCACACAGTATTTTTATTTAAGGCCATTGACATGTATATTAGATGTCTTTAAAATTAATGAAAAGTGAAGGGGGAAAAAGCAATTTAATTGCAAGCTTGCTGACTTGAATGCTGATCTATGAATTCAGAAATACTCAAGAATAATAGATCCTCAATTCTCACCACCACTACCCCATCCAGTTTCCCTGACATTCCTTTGGATAATGGTACTTTAGGGATTCTTATTCTGAGAGAAGAATTATGAATAAATTGAAATGACCTGCATCTTCATTGAGAAGCAGTGGAGATTTTAGGGTATAGGGAATTAGTTTAAAACATACACTTGCTTCCAGTTTCTAAGTACATGGGTATATATATATATATATATATATATATATATATATATATATATTTTTTTTTTTTTTAAGTAAAGAAGTGTGATTTTGAAACTCTGCCCTTTGCTACGCTTAAATTTTCTAGACAAGTGTTTGTTTCCATGCACAGTCTAGACTGAAATTTGGCATGTATATATTATATATGCCTGTTTATATACACATACATGTGTGTGCCTTTATTCCACTGTTAGACCATAATCTCTTTGAAGGAAGAATCTCATTCATTTTTTTTTTGTTATAACCCCAACATTTATGCTCTTAGATTTAATATGTGCTATATAAATTATTATTGATTAATTTATTAACTTAATAATCTGGAAATCATATCCTTGGCTTGATAGGCTGGCTATAGAGAAGGCATTTTCCTGGTACTTCAAGTACTTCTTCAAGTCATTCAGAATAGCATGAGATTATTCTTTGTATTATGTATGTAAAGTGATCTTTTAGAAAATATGAAATCTGAAAAAAATGTCTCCCAGTATTTCTTCTGCAACTCACTTGTCATACTTTTAGTAATCTAGCATCTGATCCTACCTCTCAAAAGAAACTACTCTCTCCTGGACTGTCACTAATCAATCATTAAGCACTGAATGGAAAACTCTAATTACATTCCTCATCCCACTTAAAATCTGTGAATTGTTTCATAAAATTGGCCACCACTTTTACCTGCATGACCTTTTCTCTTTGATATCTTTACCACTATTTTCTCCTGGTTCAGCCCCTCCCTATTGCACCATACCATTTCCCTTTTCATTTTTCTTTTCTTGGATCACCATCCATCTGCACCTCATCTCTCTCTCTCTCTCTCTCTCTCTCTCTCTCTCTCTCTCTCTCTCTCCCTCCCTTTCCTTCCTTTTCTCCTTCCATTCCATTGCTCCTCTCTCTCTTGTGAATGAGTTCCTCATCTCTACATAGATAATTTGTAAAACTATATACCTAGCCATTACACTCATTGCATTCTTGACATTCCCACATGGATATCACATTAGCATTACAAATTGAATGTGTCCAAAACTGAACTCATCATATACATGCTTATAGAATCCCTTCCTCCAAATTTCCTAGTTTCTTTGAGTCCATTATCCCTGTTCTGGTCACTCAGATTGGCAAATTTGGAGTCATCTTTAACTATTCTCTCAAATTCAATTCTAACATTCATTCATTTACTGAATCTTGTCAATTTTCTCTTCCTATCTTTAACTTCTGTCTACTTATGCTGATTTTTCTCTAATGCAAATTTTCATTATAAATTACTTGGAAAATTTCAGTTACCACCTAATTAATTTCTTTCCTCTCTATGTTGTTATTCAATTAGCTCCTAAGTTAATATTCTTAGAACAAAGGTATGACCAGGTTAATTCACCTATTCAAAGATTTATGTATTTTTTTAATTCTTCTGGGATAATATGGCAACTCTTTAGCCCCCATACATTTTAATTGCTTTCTAGATATTTCTTACTTTTCTTCTTTATATTTTATCCAAATAGGCCTTTTAGTTGATACCTTAACTCAAGGTTTACTATTCTGCTGTGTCAGTGCTCAGGCATAACCATAAACTAAAACACTTCCTATGTCCAGATTTAAAAACCCCAGATTTTTTAAGGCATGACTCAGGGACTATTACCTTTTAAACACATTTTCCTGAGGTCTTCAATTATCCTTTCTTTTTTTCTCCATTATTGTTTTGTATTTATTTATCCTCCACAGTAGAATATAAGCTTTTTGAGAGAAGAAACATTCATTTTTGTTTTAGTATCAGAAACAAATATTTATTAAATGCCAACTGTGTGCTTTCACAAATGTTTAAGGATTAGTTTTTTAATATATTTTGACCATGTATTAATTCAGCAATAACTCTTCTAATATAAATTAAAATGAATCCCTTATGTTTTGAGAAAAGAATTTCATCAGAGTAACTTTGCTACCCACCTGTTAACATAGCAGTAATACAGAATACACACACACACACACACACACATTTTTCATGGAAAATGTGGCAATTTTTTTCTTGACTTGCACATTCTGTATATGTTGTGTATGTAAATACTTGTTTGCATGGTGTCTTCCCCAGAAGCTACATGGTACAGCAGAGAGTGCCAGACCTGTAGTCAAAAGAAATATATTCCTGAGTTAAAATCTGACCTCAGCAACTTACTAGCTGTGTGACGCTGAGCAAGTCATTTAATCTTGCTTGCCTCAGTTTCCTCATCTGTAAAATGTTAGAGAATAAAATGGCAAACAATTCTGGTATCCCTGCTAAGAAAATCCCAAATCATGTCATGAAGAGTCAGATACAACTTCACAGTGAATAAAGCAGCAAGTCACCAATTAGATTATGAATTTATTGAGAGCAATGGTGCTTTTGTTTTATTTTTCCTTTCTTTATATTCCCAGTATTTATCTAGCAATAACTAGAATATAATAACCTCTTAATATATTTTTACTGACTAGCTTACTGACAGAATTATTATAAAGGTTTTCTTTTAAATTGCAATGAGTGGGCTGAGGGACTTCCAGGATCCAGGATGGCAGAGCAAGCAGTAAATTTTTATCACTCTCCCATATTCCCCTCAAAACAACCATAAAATAACACCCAAGAACAAATCCTGGATTAGTGAGTCAGCAGAGAGATGGGAGTGGAGCAGTCTTTTAGCCTGAGAAACTTGGAGGATCAGCAAGAAATGTTCATCTTGCTTGGTTAAAAGGAATCTCATTCCAAGACAGGAAGTAACCCAGCAGGCCAGCAGAAAGCCTCACCTCAATAAACCAGAAGGAGATTCTGAGTCCCAGTATGGTGGAGCAGTCAAATGCCAATGTCAGGACCCTCCACATGCCTTAGCAGAACCAGGTGAACTGTTAGACTACAGCTTGGAGAACAAGCCACAGGCAAGCATCTAGGGCCCAAACCTCTACCAGCTTCAACATGACCCAGGGCAGCTGAACACCTTTGGACTACTGAAACTCCAGATACTATAGCAAAACCAAGGGCAAACAGGTATCCTCCAAGGGCCAGACCTCCATGTGCTTGTAATGTTAATGGAATCTGAAGACCTTCCATGTCCTTTTGTATTGGCAAGTAAGCAGGTACTTAGCACCTTGTTTCAAGTTAACACTTTGTTTAAGCTATTTAATTAACACAGAAGTAATTAACACCTTGGGAGGAAGTGGCTCACATACCAGGAAGAGGCAGAACAGGGAGGAGCTATACCATATAAAAGGAAGAATACAAGCTGGACAGACAGAATTTCATGGGGTGAGCATCATGGAGGCAGGGCAGCTGCTGCTGGACTGAAGACTGAACTGATAATTGAGAAGAACTGAGAAGAGGACTCTTGTGGTGGCAGAGTCAAGAAGGAGAAAACTTGTGGTATCCTGGCACTCTGTTTGTCTGCTCTGTCTGTGTTGATGTTTGTTTGTGATAGTTTGTACAGAAGCCCTGGGACTTTACTGGAAGCCCTGAAAGAGGATTTTCTGGTTGTATGTTTACAGAAGTCCTTGGAGGTCCTGGGACTTTACTGAAGACTTGTGGTGACTTTTTGAACCTTATTTGTGGGTGTGTGTTGATTTCTATGTTGATGATTTGTGTTGAATTCTCAGACCTTGTTGGTGGATCTGAGTTGATTTCATAGGCAAATAGTGAATTGATGACGGTGCTGGCAATGTGCATGAATATTATGGTGGCTCTGTTAAGCTTTGTCTTCCCAGAAACAGGAACTGTGAAGGACTTTAAGTGGACTGGATACTATGAACTTCAATATGGCATGAGAACTGGATGAAGAACTGGGCAAGGAACTGGACAAGGAACTGGGAACTGCCTGCCTTTGAACCTAGGTGATAGTTGGAACTGGGACCAAGGAAGAGGAACTATGGAAGCTGAGAGAAACATATAAAGGTAAATAGAAAGAAAAAAGAAAGATTTTATTCAATAAGATTAAACTGTTTACATTTCTACCTGAGAAGATGATTCTTATAATTCTTGAGAACTGTATATTTATAACAAAATTTAGAAGGGCATAGACAAAGGGTGTGGGTGTAAGTTGACTTTGATATGATGAAGAAAAAATAATCAAGGCAAGGAAAAAAAAAGGATTATCTTACGAGAAAAGTAAAGGAGGAGGTGTAAAAGGGTAAATTACATCACATGAAGAGTCAGAAAGCTCTATTACAATAGAGGGAAAGCAAGGAGGGAGGCAAGCATTGATCGAACTTTGGTCTCATTGGATTTGGGTCAAAAAGGGAAGACCATAGACATTCAGTTGGTAATAGAAATCTTTCTTATTCTATTGGGAAGTAGGAGGAGAAAGGGCAAAGAAAAGGGAGGGAATTAATAGAAGGGAGGGAAGAAGAGAGGGAAGAAGTAGTAGGGGAAAAGGGAATGAAAAGGGAAGGGGGCTGATAGAAGGGAGGGCAGATAGAGGAAGACTGTGATCACTATCAAAGCATTTGCAGGGATGGAAAAAGTGAAAGAAGAGAGAGTGTTACAAATGGGACTGAGAGATAGGAGGGAGGAAAAGACACAGTTAATAATCATAACTGTGAGTGTGAATGAGATGAACTCTGCCATGAAATGGCAGTTTACAGGAATGTTTGTTTACAAGAAACAAATTTGAAGGCAAGAGATACATACAGATAAAGGTGAAAGGCTTAAACAAAATATATTATACTTCAGCTGAAGTCAAACAAAAAAAAAACAGGATTAGAAATCCTTATCTGGGACAAAGCCAAAGCAAAAATTCAAGAAGAGATCATGAAGAGATAAGGAAGGAAATTGCATTTTTTGAAAGGGCAGCAAAAATCAGGGATGAGTAACTTGTGTCCTCAAGGCTATTTGTGGCCCCCTAGGTCCTCAGAGGCAGTCCTTTGACTGAATCCAAACTTCACACTTGTTTAGAATGTGGACTGAGTAAAAAGTCCATACTCAAGGACCTAGAAGGCCACATGTTGCTTCAGGGCCACAGGTTCCACATCCCTGCATTGACAATGAAGTTAATGTCAATAAAGATAATACATGCAGCAAATGATGTAGCATCAAAATTAATAGAGGGATTTAAATGTGTTACAGGAATTAATAGACAGAAAAGCTATATTAGTGGTGGACCTCAACTTGCCCCTCTCAGAGCTAGATAAATCTAACCACAGAACAAAGAAGAAAGAAGTTAACTAGGCGAATAGAATTTTAGAGATGTTAGATATGATAGACCTCTGACAAAAATTGAATGGGGATAGAAAGGAAAAAAAAAAAACTTTTTTTTTCCTCAGTGGTACATGTTTAATGGTAAAGGAATTTGAACATCCCTTTGTACTGGCAAGCTAACTCAGAGCTTGTGAATCCCACAGTAAGAACAGGGAGAAGCTGGTGCAGTATATAGGGAAAAGCCCAAGCTGGGAGAGGCCAAAAAAACTTATGGGAGCAGCATTGTGGAGGCAGTGAGAGAGAGAGGACTGCCAGGAATAAGAATGCTGAGAGAGAGAGACAGAGAAAGAGAGTGAAAGAGAGACAGACAGGCAGACAGTCAGAGCTGCACAGGACATCTGAGGGTCCGCCAGAGCTGCTCAGGATTTTGGGGGGCCAGCCAGAGCTTCTCAGAACTGAGGAGCCATGACTGGGTGCTAGAATTTTGTCTGTATGTTTTGATGTTACTTTGTCAGATTCATTTGTTGATAGAGGCCTCAGACCTTGTTGTTGGGTCTAAGTTTATTTCACAGGCAGAAAGTGAATTGATGAGGAAACCAGCAATGTGTGTGAATGTTTTTGTGGCTTTGTTAAGCTTTGTCTTCCCAGGAACAGAAATTGTGGGAAAGGGAACCATGGAAGCTGAGAATCTTCCTTGAGTCAAGAAGAAAAGACTTCTCCTTGGGTACTTAATGCTGATTGATGATATTGTAACCTAGGGCTGGATTGCCTTTGTGCTTGTGATTGACTAAATGAATGTACTTTGTTTAAGAAGGAAGCTTTCTTATTGAAGGGATTAAGACAGTGTAACCTAGCAGGTGGACATTGTGATTGACTAAATTAATGCACCTAGTTTAAAAGAGAATTTTGTACTTAGTGATTGAATTGAAGACTTACTAAATGATTGAGTTAATAAATGAATGTGCTTTCTTTAAACTATGTGACCACTTTGATGAAAACTATGTGGCTATTTTAGTGTTAAGTTGTTGAGTTGTGACAGGGTGAATGCTGTATTTGATTTTCTGTGAACATTTTGCCTTAATTTGTTACTGAATAAATGGGGAGTTCCTTATGTTTATAATCAGAACCTTGAAGGTTGTTTACAGCAGCAGTCCTCTGGGAAACTTCTTGTGCTTGGAATTACAACATGGCATCTGCACAAAACCTGACCATGTGCTAGGGCATAAAACACCTTTCAATCTACTGCAGAAAGGCAGAAATGGTACATCCATCATTTTCAGACCTTGATTTGATAAAAAATTATGTGTAATAAATGACCATGGAAAGATAGGCTAAAAATTAATTGGAAAGTAAATATTGTAATCCTAAAGAATGAGTAGGTCAAACAACAAAGGTTAGAAACAATCAACAAATTCATCAAAGGGAATGAATTATGTGACAACATACCAAAAATAATGGGATATAGCCAAAGCAACCCTTAGGGGAAGTTTAATATCTCTAAGAGTAGATCAATGAAGTATGCATGCAACTAAAAAGCTAGAAAGTGAACAAATTAAGAAATCTCACAATTAAATACTTAAATTAGAAATTCTGAAAAAGAAAGGATAGAATAATAAAATGAAAATTAAGAAAACTATTGAACTAATGAACAGAACTAAGAGCTGGTTTATGAAAAAGCAATTCTATATATATATGGTTAATTTGATTTGTGAAAAAAAGGAAGAAAATAAAATTGCCAGTGTCAAAAATGAAAAAGGCGAATTCACCACCACTGAAGAAGAAACTAAAACAATAATTAGGAGCTATTTACTGTGATCTGAAAATCTAAGTGAAATGGATGGCTATTTACAAATATATGAATTGCCCAAATTAACAAAGAAATAAAATATTTAAATAATCTTATTTTAGAAAAAGAAATTGAATAAGCTATCAATGAATTCCCTAAGGAAAAAAATCACCAATTTACAAGTGAATTCTATCTAATATTTAAAGAAGAATTCAACTAATTCCAATACCATATAAACTATTTGGGAAAACAGCCAAAAAAGGATTCTTACCAAATTATTTTTATGTTACAAATATGGTGCTGATATATAAACTGGGAAGAGCCAAAAGAGAGAAAGAAACTTTAGGGTAAATTTCTCCATTGGATATTGTTGTAAACATTTCAAATAAATTATTAGCAATGAGATTGCATCAATTTATCATCAGGATAATACACTATACCGAGGTATGCTTTATATCAGAAATACAGGACCAGTTAAATGTTAGGAAAACTATCATTATAATTGATCAACAGATTGATCAACAAAATTCACAGAAATCATGATTATCTAATAGATGCAATTTTTTTTTACAAAATACAGCACCCATTCCTAGAAATTCTGGAGAGCATAGGAATCAATGCCATTTTAAAAAAAATGATAAGTAGCATCTATCTAAAGTCATCAGCAAGCATTATATGTAATGGTGATAAGCTAGAAGCATTTCCAAGAAGATCAGAAGAGAAGCTGTTATTATCATTGTTTTTCAATATTTTAGTAGAAATGCTAGCCTTAGTTACAAGAGAAGAAAAGGAAATTGGAGAAGTTAGAATAGACAATGAAGAAAGAAAGTTATCACTCTATTCACATGATATAATGGTGTGTTTAGAGAATTCTAGAAGATCACCTAAAAAAGTACTTGAAATAATTAACACCTTTAACAAACTTACAGGATATAAATTATAGCCACATAAATCATCAGCATTTCTATATATTACAAATAAATCCAAGCAGCAAGAGAGAGAAAGAGAAATCCCATTTAAAACAACTGCAGCCATTATAAATAATTTTTTATTTATTATTAATAAAATAATATTTTATTAATGGGAGTCTACCTGCCAAGATCAACCCAAAAAACACAGTTATAAAATACTTTTCATACAAATAAAGTCAGATCCAAATAACTGGAAAAATATCAGTTGCTCATGGGTAGGCCAAACTAATGTAATAAAAATTGCAATTCTACCTAAACTAATGTACTTATACAGTGCCATAACAATCTAACTACCAAAAAGTATTTTATAGAAGTAGAAAAAATAATAACAATATTCATCTCTAAGAACAAAATTTACAAATTCTCAAAAGGCTTGATGGAAAGAAATACAAGAGATGGTGGTCTAGCTATACCTAACCTAACATTTTATCATAAAGCAGCAATCATCAGAATTATTTGGTACTCACTAAGAAATTGAATGGTGTGTTGTATCAGTGAAATAGTTTAGATATGCAAGAGCCAATAGTCAATGACTATAGCGATGTACTGGTTGATAAACCCAGACACTGTTTTCTGGGATATGAACACTATTTGGCAAAAAAAAAAAAAAAAAAAACAACTGGCAAAACTCAAAGCTAAGCATAGATCAACATCTTACACCATATACCAAGAAAATGTTTTAAAAAAAAAGTAGATGCTTTAGACATAAAAGGTGATACCATCAGCAAATTGGGAGAGAAATGAATAGTTTACCTGTCAGATATATGGGGAGGGGAAGAATTTATGACCAAACAAGTGATAGAGAACACTATGAAATGCAAAATGAATATTTTTATTACAATAAATTAGAACTATTTTCTTTTTGAACAAACAAAGCCAATTCAACCATGACTAGAAGAGGAGAGGAGGGGGCAGAGGAAGATGGCAGAGTAGAAGCAGGACCTCCACAGGGCTCCAGCTTCCACCTTGCCTAATGCATATAAAAGGGGACTCTGAACAAACTTTGGAGCTGCACAACCCACAAAATGACACAGAAAAGCTAAGCTCCCACTGAGGAGAGCCTGGCAGGCCTGCTGTAATTGGCCAGCACAGTGCTCTGCAAGCCAAACCCAGGCCCGTGTGAAGCAGAGGTTTTAGCCCCAGGGGGGGCCTGAGCAGCTGCTGGCCAGAGGGACTCCAGATCACCAGCAGCTGTGGCTGTATCCAGAATTATCAATAAATAGATGGGAAGGTCAAAGGGAGAGGTCAGTGCAGTGTGGATTTTGAGACCCAGTAGTTGGGAGTGCATCGGATTGTGCCCTGGGGAGAGAAGCTGCTGAGGAGCTGCAGCTGTGCAGCTGCCCCCATGTGGCAGCTTCAGATCTTGGCTTGCAGAGTGCAGGGGGGAAAAGTGACCGAATTTATGGGTAATGGCTCTTACCTTAATCTACTTGGATCTCAATTGGGGTCTAGGGTAGAGGTCCTGGGGTGTGTGTCCAGCTTGACAGAGCATTTGGAGGTTTCAGCAAGGGCATGCAACTAATACTTCTGGCAGCTGAGAAAACCCAAGCATTTGGTACAAATCTCCCCTGTATGGTAGCAAAGTCCTACTGTAGCAAAAAGCCCAAAAGTCAAGTAATTTAGTGACAACATGACCAGGCAAAGGAAAGAAAGCAAAAAGACTATTCAAACATCAGAATCCTATTTTGGGCACAAAAAGGATCAAAACATGGAGCAGGAGGAAGACAGTGAAGTCAGAACTCCTGCACCAAAAGCTTCAAAGTAAAATAAGAGCTGGTTACAGGCAATAGAGGACCTGAAGAAGGAGATAAGAGAAGTAGAGGAAAAATTGGGAGGGGAAATGAGAATGATGCAAGAAAATTACAAAATGAGAGTCAACAGCCTGACTGAGGAAAATCAAATCTTAAAAAATAGATTAACTCAAATGGCAAAAGAGGCTCAAAAAGGTAATGAGGGGAAGAATGTCTTAAAAAGGAAAATTTGCCAGATGGAAAAAGAATCTCAAAAGCTCACTGAAGAGATTCATTCCTTCAAAATTAGATTGAAACAATTGGAAGCTAATGAATTTCTGAGAAATCAGGATGCTGTTAAACAGATCCAAACAAATGAAAAAACAGAAGACAAAGTGAAATATGTCATTGGAAAAACCACTGACCTGGAAAATAGATCCAGGAGAGATAATTTAAAAATTATTGGACTACCTGAAAGCCATGATCAATGAAAGAACCTAGAAATCATTCTCCAAAAAATTCTCAAGGAAAACTGCCCTGATGGTTTAGAACCAGAGGGCAAAATAGAGGTTGAAAGAATCTACTCATCACCTCTTGAAAAAGATCCCAAAAAGAAAATTCCTAGGAAAATTGTAGCCAAGTTCCAAAATTCCCAGATTAAGGAGAGAATACTGAAAGCAGCCAGGAAGAAAGAATTTGAATATTGTGGAAACACAATCAGGATAACACAGGATATGGGAGCTTCTACACTGAGGGATCAAAGGGCTTGGAATATGATATTCCAGAGGTCAAAGGAGGTGGGATTAAAACCAAGAATCACCTACCCAGCAAAACTGAGTATTATGTTTCAGGGGAAAATATGGTCATTCAGTGGAATAGAGGACTTTCAAGCATTCTCAATGAAAACACTAGAGTTGAACAGAAAGTTCGAAATTCAGATACAAGAAGCAAGAAAAGCATGAGAAGGTAAGCAGGGAAAAGAAATCATAAGGAGCTGATCAAAGTTGAACTATTAATATTCCTACATGGAAAAACAATAATTGTAACTGATGAAACTCTTTTTAGTATGAAAATAGTTGAGGGAAATAGAAGCATATCTATCTATCCATCTATCTATCTATCTATCTGTCTGTCTGTCTATCTGTCTTTCTGTCTCCATATTGGTGTATATGGGCATATGAATACATATGTGAATGTGTGTATATATGTTTACAGGTATACATAGATAGAGGACAGAGGACCCATTTAATAATAAGGAATGATACTTAAAAGGTGAAATTAAGAGGTAGGAGAGGAATATAATGAGAGGAGATGGGGAGAGAAAGAATGGTGTAAACTATCTCATATAGAAGAGGCAAGGGAAAATGTTTACAATGGAGGGAAAGAATAGGAAGGCAAAAGGGAATGGGTCAATCTTATTCTCATTAAATTAGACTTGGGGAGGGAATGAAATACACACCAAATATGGTATCTCACCCTACAGGAGAATAGGGGCGAAGGGTATGAGAGGGGGGATGATGGAAGGAAGGGCAGGCTGGGGGGAGGGAAGTGGGAAGCACCAACTTTTGAAAAGGTATGGGATAAACGTAGAAAATAGAACAAGTGGGATCTGGGAAAGGAGGGAGGGAAATATACTCAGTCTTTTACAACATATCTACTATGTTAATATTTTGCATTAGCTACACATGTAAAACCTATACTGAACAGCTTATCTTCCCAGTAAGGGTGGGTGACAAAGGAGGAAGGGAATGAATCTAAAATTCAATGTTTTATAATCAAATGTTTAAATATGTATATATATGTATTTATGTATACCATTCTTAATACTGTTTTACATGTAATTGGGAAACAACATAAACAGGCACTGGGGCATAGAGACTCACTGGAAAGGTCGAAAGGGGTATGGGAGAAAATATGGGAGAGAGCAGATTGGAGGAGGGGATATACTGTGGGACTGCTATTTTGGGGTGGTGAGTAGGTGAAAAACGGATAGAAAATATGTTACTCAAAATCTTGCAGAAATGACAGTTGTAAATCAGAAGTTAATAAAGTATTTTAAAAATAAAAAAGAGGAGTAGAAGAAAGCTGGGAAATAATGTTTACAGTCATGTCTCTAATAAACACCCCACTTGCAAGATATATAGAGAACTCAGTCAAATTTATAAGAGTACAAACCTTTGCCCATTTAATAATTGGTCAAAGGATATGAATAGACAGTTTTCTGAGGAAGAAATTAAAACTATGTATTGTCATATGAAAAACAAAATGCACTAAAACACTTTTGATTAGAGAAATGTTAGTTAAAATTACTCTTAGTGGGGGCAGAACCTAGATAGCAGTGTAGAAACAGGAAAACTCCTTGCACTCCCCCATAACCACCTCAAGTACCTAAAAAAATGACTCTAAACAAACTTTAGGGCTATAGAACCCACAAAGCAACAGAGAGTAACAAATCTTCTGCTGAAGACAGCCCAACAGGCCAGGAGAAAGGGTCCATTGTAGCACACTGGGAGGAGAGCCCTGCCCTGTGTGAGTCTGTGGTTTTAGCCTCAGGGAAGCCTGACCAGCCACAGCTACATGGACTTTGGCAGAGTAGATCACCGCCGGCACCTGTGGCAGTTTCTAGAATTGTCAACCCATTAATGCCAAATACAAAGTCATAGGTCAGTGCAGACTTTTTGGGGACAGGGGCTTCAGGAGTGTGGTCCAGCCTCTGCCCCCAGAGGGAGAAGTGGCTGAGGCACATTGGGCACAGCTGCATGGCTGCTTCAGAGCTCCTGGCCTACCAATTGTAGGGGGACCAAGCAAGCAGTCTGAGGGGCAATTGCTCTTGCTTTAATCTTCTTGGATCTGAATTGCTGTCTAGGGTGGAGGTCCTGGCATGTGTGAACAGAGCATGTGGAGGCTTCAGAGACAGCAGCCAAATAATAGCTCTGGCAGCTGTGAAAACTCCAGCCCTTTGGGACAAAGCTCCCCTCTCTGGAAGCAGAGTTCTACTGTGGCAAAAATCTCAAAAGTCAAGTAATTGAGTGGCAACATGAGCAAGAAAAGGAAGTAAGCAAGTACAGCAATCCAATTTTGGATTCCTTTTTTGGGGACAAAAACGATCAAAGCATGGAACAAGAAGAAGACAACAAAGTCATAATTCCTGTACCAAAAGTTTCCAAGAAAAAATATGAACTGCTTACAGGTGATAGAGGAGCTTAATAAAGATTTTGAAAACCAAATAAGGTAAGTAGAGGAAAAATTGAAGAGAAATGAGAATGATGCAAGAAAATCATGAAAAGCAAGTCAACAAACTGACTGAAGAAAATAAGACCTTAAAAAAATAGACTAACTCAAATGGCAAAAGAGGCTCAAAAAGCCGAGGAGAAGAATGCTTTAAAAAGCCGAATTTGTCAGATAGAAAAAGCATCTCAAAAGCTCTCTGAAGAGAATCATTCCTTGAGAATTAGACAGGAGTAAATGGGAGCTAACGACTTGATGAGACATCCAGATACTATTAAACAGATCCAAATAAATGAAAAAAATATAAGGCTATGTGAAATATCACTGGAAAAAGCACTGACCTGGAAAATAGATCCAGGAGAGATAATTTAAAAATTATTGTACATTCTGAATGAAAGCCATGACAAAAAAAAAGAATCTATAAATCATCCTTCAAGAAATTCTTTTTTTTTAAGCAATTGGGGTTAAGTAACTTGCTCAAGCTTACATGGCCAGGTGTTTCTGGGTGGATGCTAAGTGTCTGAGCCCGGGATTCGATCTCCAGGTCTTCTCAACACTGGAGCCGGTGCTCTTACTCGCTGTGCTACCCGGCCGTCCCTCCTTCAAGAAATTCTTAAGGAAAATTGTCCTGATGTTTTAGAACCAGAGGACAAAACAGAATTTGAAAGAATCCACCTATCACCCTTTGAAAAAGATCCCCAGAATAAAACTACAAGGAATATTACAGCTAGTTTCCAGATCAAGGAGAAAAGATTACAAGCAGCCAAGAAGAAACAATTTGAATTTTGTGGAAACACAATCAAGATAACATAGGACCTGGCAACTTCTACACTGAGGGATTAAAGGGTTTGGAATATGATATTCTGGAGGTCAAAGGAGCTGGGATTAAATCTAAGAATCACCTACCCACAATACCTGAGCATCATGTTTCAGGGAAAAATATGGTCATTCAATGAATGGAGGATGCTAAAGCATTTTTTTTTTCTGTTTCTACTACTGGGCACAGGTGCACCCAGTCATTCTTTTTCACATTATACATTAGTCAGGTTATAAAGACAGATTTTATCAGATGGAATGAAAAATGATAAAGAAGACATAAAACCAAACAAGAAAAGGAAAAAGATCAGGTATTTTGCTTCCACCTGGATATAAAATCAGTTCTTTCTAGTTCTTTCTCTGGATGAACGTATTTCTCTCCATCATGAGTCTTTTGGAATTGACTTATATCACTGCATTGCTGAGAAGAGCCCAGTCTATCAAAGCTGGTCATCACACATACGTTGTGTCTGTAATTGTGTACAAACTTCTCCTGGTACTACTCTTCTCACTCAGCATTAGTTCATATAAGCCTCTCCAGGTAAATATGAAGACCATCTGCTCTTCATTTCTTATAGCACAATAGTATTCCATTGCAGGCAAATACCACAACTTGTTCAGCGATTCCCCATTTGATAGGCACCCCCTTAATTTCCAATGCTTTGCGACCACAATAAGAGCTGTTACAAACATTTTTGTACATATGGGTCTTCCTCCCACTTTTATGATCTCTTTCAGATATAACCCTAGGAGTGGTATTACTGGGTCAAAGGATAGTATTTATACTTATCAAAGTATTTATCAAAGGAAAGTATTTATAGCCCTTTGGACATAATTCCAGATTGTGCTCCGGAAAGGTTGGATCAGTTCACAACTCCACCAGCAATGCATTAGTGTTCCAATTTGCCCACATCCTCTCCAGCATTTGTCATTTTCCTGTTTTGTCATCGTAGACAATCTGACTGGTGAGATGCAGTACCTCAGAATTGTTTCGATTTGCATTTCTCTAATCAATGGTGATTTAGAGCATTTCTTCATGTGCTTATAGATATATTTAATTTCTTTCTCTGAAAATTGCCTGTTCATATCCTTTGACCATTTATAAACTGGGGAATGACTTTTATTCTTATAAATTTGACTCAATTCTCTGTATATTGTAGAAATGAGTCCTTTGTCAGAGACATAGGTTGTAAAAATTCTTTCCCAATTTCCAACCACCCTCTTAATCTTGGTTACATTGGCTTTGTTTGTACAGAAGCTTTTCAATTACATGTTGTCAAAATTATCCATTTTAAATTTTATAATGTTCTCTAATTCTTGTTTAGTCATGAAGTCTTTCCCTCTCCACAAGTCTGACAGGTAAACTATTACTTGTTTTACAAGACTGCTTACAGTATCAACCTTTATGCCTAGATCATGAACCCATTTAGACTTGATTTTGGTATATGGTGTTAGATAATGGTCTATTCCCAGTTTCTGCCATACTATATTCCAGTTTTCCCAGCCGTTTTTGTCAAATAGTGAATTCTTATCCCAAAAACCAGGGTCTTGGGGCAAGGTAAGAACCAAATACAGGGGCTCCTGTCCTGAACAGGAAATATTCCTGGGGCTACCACTTCATAGCCCAGAAATTTAAAAAAAAAAGCCCAAATTAGGACCTCCAAAAACCAGGATGACAGAGTGAACCTCACCTTCTCCAAACCCTTGTATTTGGTTCTTACCTTGCTCTTTCCAGTCCCAGCCCTTTGGTGATAGGCCTGGTAGTGGCCCTCTTGGTTGGTGGGATGACTTGCCTTGCAAGTTGATCAGGCCCCTTCTGGGCCTGCCTCTGCCGGGCCACATCTTCTGGGCCTGCCTCTGCCTCATATTAAAGCATTCTTGCTGAAAAAAAAAACAGATTTGAATAGAAAATTTGACATTCAGATACAAGAAGCATGAGAAGGTAAACAGGGAAAAGAAATCATAAGGAACTTATCAAAGTTGAACTATTTACATTCCTACATGGAAGAACAATAATTGTAACTTATGAAACTTTTCTTAGTATGAGAATAGTTGAAGGCAATATAAATGTACATATATATATATATATGTGTGTGTGTGTGTATTATATAAATATATATGTCTATATGGGAGGGCATGTGGGTGTATTTATACATATGTGAGTATGTGTTTATATGTGAACAGGTATTCATAGACAGAGGGCACAAGACCAATTTATTAGGAAGTGATGTTACTTAAAATGTGAAATTGTGAGGTGAGAGAGGAATACTATGAGAGGAGATGGGGAGAGACAGAATGGGGTAAATTATCTCATATAGAAGACGCAAGGGAAAACTGTTACAATGGAGGCAAAGAACAGGAAGGCAAAAGGGAATGGGGCAAACTTACCTCTTTGAATTTGCCTTAGGGAGGTAATTACAGACACACTAAATAGGGTATCTCACTCTACAGGAGAGTAAGGTGGAAGGGGTTGAGAGGGATGATAATGGAAGGCAGTGCAGGTTGGGAGGAGGAAAGTTAGAACCATACTCTTTTGAAAAGGGACAGGGTCAAAGTAGAGAATAGAACAAGTGGGGTGTGGGATAGGATGGAGGGAAATATAGTCAGTCTTTTACAATATATCCACTATGGAAATGTTTTGTGTAGCTACATATGTACAAACTATATTGAATTGCCTATCTTCCCAGTAAGGGTGGGTGACAAGAGAGGAAGTGACAGAATCTGTTATTCAAAGTTTTAAAATCAAATGTTTAAAATATCTATCTATCTATCTATCTATCTATCTATCTATCTATCTATCTATCTATCTATCTATCTATCTATCT
>NW_027187419.1:24906350-24921724 GCF_028583685.1 Petaurus breviceps papuanus | reverse complement strand
TCTATCTATCTATCTATCTATCTATCTATCTATCTATCTATCTATCTTTTCCCCATGCAACTGGGGGAAATAAGATTTACAGGCACTGGGGTATAGAGATCCATCTTGCTGTACTGAAAAGTTGGAGGGGGCATGGAGGAGGTTATAAGGTAGAACCAATTGCGGGAGGGGGTATACAGTGGGATCACTGTTTTGGGGTGGTGGGCAGGGGAAAGATAGGGAGAAAATTTGTAACTCAAAATCTTGTGGAAATGAATGAGGTAAACTAAAAATAAACGCAAAATTTAATTTTTAAAAATTACTCTTATTTACTCCTATCAGATTGACTTAATTTACTGGAAAGAAAAATGATAAATATTGGAAATGTGGGAATGTTGAATAGCTATGCATTGCTTTTAGAGTGTTAACTCATCCAAATTTCTGTAAAGCAATTTAGAACTATGCCCAAAGGGCAACAAAACTGTGCATACGCTTTGACCCAGAAATACCAATGCTATATCTGTATTCTAAAGGGATCATAAGAAAGGGAAAAGGTCCTACATGTACAAAAATATTTATAGTAGTTCTTTTTGTAGTGACAAAAATTGGAAGTTGAAGGGATACCTATTAATTAGGGAATGGGCAAATAATACGTTGTATTTGAATGTAATAGAATAACATTGTGATATAAGAAAAGATGATCAAGTGGATTTCAGAAATTACTGGAGGAATCACATGAATTAATGCTGAGTGTAGTAAGCAGAACCAGTAGAACATTTTACACAATAAGAGTAATGCTGTATGATAACCAACATTGACGGACTTCACTCTTCTCAGCAATACAGTGATATAAGATAATTCCAAAAGACTCATGATGGATGGAAAATACTATTCACATCTAGAGAATGATATTTTTAGTCTGAATAAAGCCTGAAGCATACTATTTCCCCCTCTTTGCTGTTTTTTTTTTCTTGTGGTTGATCCCTTTTGTTCTGATTCTTCTTTCACAACATGAATAATGTAGAAATATGTTTAATATGATTGTACATTTTTAGCCTTTATGAGATTGCATACTGTCTTTGGTAGAGGGCATGTGAGAAAGTAAAGAGTTTGGAACTCAAAATCTTATAAAAGTTAAATATTGAAAACAAATTAAAAACCTAAAAAATAACTAAATTGCAGTGAGTGGGTGGAAAGAACAGTCAAATCCTAATGTGTCCTTTACTGATGGCCTGGAAATGACCCTGAATGATTAAATATTATTCAGTAAAATAAGTATTTACCCTCATTGGTAAAGGGACTAATTCTTGTGTCTAATATCCTTGCAAAACCATTGCACATTCATTGATAACTTGTGGGATTTTGCATATAGAACATTTTTGCATATACTTCATTTGCCACTGAAACACACCAGAAAAGCTTTGATGACAGGTATTTCACAGCTACAATATCCTCTCCTAATTGAACCAGGATGAAATAGGAGAACACTAATCAGAAGTGATTTCACATTCTGCTAACTTTAGAGAGTGAAAATACTGTCTTCTCCTGAGGGAAAATATTGTGGCAGCAATAAGCTGACAAGACCCATATTATTCCATGACTCAGAAAGTAGAGAAGAACTTGGGCACTATAGGGAGGTTTTTTTCCCCCTTATCATGTAAAAATAACAAGCAAGAAAGAGATCACTTGATACAAAATGGCCTACAAATAGGAAAGAAATAACAGACTTTGCTTTCTATTGTGTTGACAAATGCTGATTTACCACTTAAAGGCATTACTCACTCTATTGCCTTGGTTCTCCCTTCTTTATTTTTGGCCATTTTCCCCCTTAACAAATATACCAGAAGCCCAAATTCTTGAATGCAATTATATGAGAAAAAGTAATAACATTTCATCTTCTCTTATTTCAGTTTTAACAACCTGGTGACAGCTTTTGCATATGTTCAAATGAATCAAAGAAATAATATATAAACATGACCAAAGAAATATTTTTGCTAAAGATCAGATAAACTGCCAAGAATTCAGTGCTCCAGAGAATATGAGCCTCAGGGAGTGGCATAGGTTTTAGACAATAGTGGTACTTTACGCTATTGAAGTACTTGCCTTTAGGTTAAATTGGTACTCCATTTGGATGTCAGGTATTGTGTGAGTATGTGTGTTTCCTCTAATTTGTTTTTAAAGGAAAATTAAAGAAATAATACTGGATATCTGACTGGCATATTTAAAGGTGGAGGGACAGTATGGGAAATTATTCCATTAACATCACAGAATGGACACAAACTTGTTTCTTTTTTTTTATGATTTTAATCCTTGAGAACTTTGATTGTTTTCTATTACACATAATATAATACAATGTTTGTCATTATCATATTGGGTTCAATAAAAATGAAAAGTAGTGCTTGATACTCTCAATATAGCAATGACAATAAGTCAGATGACTCTCTCTCATCTTCAGAGCTGTCATTAGTAAAAACAAAAAGTCAATAATTTGCCAAGAATTATTAAATGCTGACTATGGGACAGGCATTTTCAAAAGCACTAGTCATACAGATAGATAGACATAAATCAACACATTTCTTTCCTCAGAGAACTTGCTTTTTACCAGAAGAGGTAATATGAACATAGATGACTATATATGAAATCAGTAAAAGTTAATTTGGAATGTGTATGCTTAAAGTTAGATGTGGCAAAACATAATGAATAGAGGGAAGGCCTTGGAATCAGAAACATGTAGGTTTAAGTTCTATTTCTAACATTTGCTAACTCCATAATAATAGACAAGTTGAGCAACCTCTTAGTTCACTAAGCAACTCTGTAAGAGATCTGTAGAAATTGATAGAGAATGAAGTAAGCAGAACAAGGGAAACAATACATACATTAACAAAAACAGTGTAAATGGAAAGAACACCCCACTAAAAAATCTAAGGTAAATTAACAAAATGTAACAAAACAGTGATCATAGAATCGGGAAAAGGACCCCTATGTAAAAAAAAAATATTTATAGCAGCTCTTTTTTGTGGTGACAAAGAATTGGAAATCAAGAGGATGCCCATCAACTGAGGAATGTGTAAATAAGTTGTGGTATATGAATGTAATGGAAAACTATTTTGCTATAAGAAATGAGGAGCACAGAGACTTCATAATAACCTGGAGACACTTATATAAACTGTTGCTGAGTGATGAGAGCAGAACCCAGAGAACTTTGTACACAGTTATAGACACACTGTATCTATGACAACTAACTTTGATAGACTGAGCTCATCTCAGCAATGCAAGGTTATAAGCCAACTCCAAAACATTCATGATGGAAAGGGATATTTCCATCCAGAGAAAGAACTACAGAGTCTGAATGTAGATTGAAGCAAACTACTTGTTCTCTCTCTCTTTTGTGTTTTGTTTTGTTTCATCCCTTGATTCTCTTTCTTAACTCCATTGATTATAATTCTTTACAACTCGACTAATGTTTAATATGAAGGTATTTGTAGATCTTATATTTGATTGCATGCTGGCATCGTGGTAGGAAGGGGAGAGAAGAGGGAAGGGAGAAATTGGAAATCAAAGGACTGCAGAACTGAATGTTGTAAGCTAAAAGTAAATATTTTTTTAAATAAAGAAATTATCAAGGAAAATTGCCCTGTTATTCTAGAACCAGATATTAAAAGAAAAATTGAAAGAATGCACTCATCACTTCCTGGAAGCGATTCTAAAATGAAAGCTGCCAGAAATATTGTAGCCAAATTCAGAGTTCTCAGGACAAGGAGAAAATATTGCAAGCAGCCAGAAAGAAATAATTCATGTGTCATGGAGGCACAATCAGGATAACACAAGATTTAGCAACTTCTCCATTAAAGGATCACAGGGTTTAGAAGATGATATTCTGGAAGTCAAAGGAGCCAATATTGAAACCAAGAATCACCTCCCTAGAAAAACTGAATATAATCTTTTGAAGGCAAAAAATGGGAGGGCATTCTTTGACTTTCAAATACACGATGCAAGAGAAACATGAAAAGGTAAACAGCAAAGGGAAATAATAAGGTACTTAATAAGGTAAATTCTTTACATTCTTACATTGGAAGATGACATTTCTAACTCATAAGATGTTTCTAATTATTGGAATAGTTAGAAGGAGTCTTTAGGTAGACAGAGGGCACAGGTGTGAGTTAAAAACAAAGGACAATATATAAAAATAAAATTAAGTGGTGAGAGAAGAATGAACTGAGAAAAAGAGTAAAAGACAGCTTAATGGGATAAATTATCTCAGATAAAATGGTAAAAAGCTTTTACAGTGGAGGGGAAGATTGGAGAGGTAATGAGGAGTGAGTGAACCTTACTTTGGTTAGAATTGGCTGAAATAGGGATTAATATACACACTTAATTGGGTATAGAAATCTATCTTACCCTTCAGGAAAGTAGGAAGGTTAGGGAGTAAGCAAAGGGGAAGAGTGATAGAAGAGACAGCATTTGGAACTCAACATAAAATAAATGAATGTAAAATATCATTTTTACATGTAAGTGGAAAAATAAAATACTCAATGAAGCATAAAAAATTAAAATAAAAGGAACACAGATGCTATACTACTTGATGCATATATGTTTTGCATTGCTATTATTTCATTATCTATGGTACCTTTTAGCAAGAAGTAATTTACTTCCTTATCTCTTTTAATTAGATATATTTTTGCTTTGTCTTAGATCATGATTGCTACCCCCACTTTTTTATTTTTACTTCAGTTCAAATACAATATATTCCATTCCAGCCCTTTACCTTTACTCTATGTGTGTCTCTCTGTTTCAAGTGTATTTCTTCTAAATAACATATTGTAGTTCTGGCTTTTTGTCTACTCTGCTATTCACTTCTATTTTATGGGAAGTTCTTCCCATTCATATGCATAGTTATGATTACTAATCATCTATTTCCCTTCCTCTTATTTTTTCTCCTCTTTGTCTTTTCTTTCTTTTCACCCTGTCCCTCCTCACAGGTGTTTTTTCTTCTGTCTACCACCTCCCCAGGTTTTCCCTCTCTTTTGTAAGTACCCCAAACTCCTTTATTTAATCTCCTCTGCTCTTACTTGACTGTTAGGTAAGGTAACATTGATGCATTCAGTTGATTGTCTATATTATTCTCTCCTTCAGTCAAAACTGATGAGAGTACGTTTCAAGTAATTCCCATTTCCCATTCTTCCATTTTCCCCTGCACTCTAATATGTTTTTTGCATCACTTCATGTTAAATAATTTACACCCACTGAAACTCTTCCTTCCTTCTGCACCAAGTATACTCTTCTTTCTCATTACCTAATTGTTTTTATGTCCTTACTTCCAATTCACCTTGTACCTATACCCTCTGTCTACATATCTTCCTTCTAGATGTACTATTAGTGGTAAAATTTTAAAGAGGTAAAATTGTCATCTTCCCATTTAGGGATAATGTAGACAGTTCAGCTGAACTGAATCCCTTATATTTTCTTTTTATTTTTTAAAACCTTTTTAGGTTTCTTCTGGGTCTTGATATTGGCAATGATTTTTTTTTTTCAATTCTGGTCTTCTCCTTTCAAACGTTTGAAATTCTTCCATTTCACTGAATGGCCATTTTTTTTCTTTTCCCTTGAATCTCATTTAGCTGCAATGATATTATGCTTAATTACAGTGGATAGGTGATTCTTGGTGGTAGTCCTCATTTCTTTCTCCTCTGGAATATAATGTCAAATGATGCACACTCCTTTATTATTGAAGCTGTTAAATCCTATGTAATCCTGATTGTGGCTCCCCGATATTTGAATTGTTTCTTTCTGGCCACTTGTAGTAATTTTTCCCTTTACTTGAAAGTTATGAAATTTGACTATAATATTCTTTGGGGATATCTTTATGGAGGTGATCAGTGGACTCTTTCAATACCTAGCTTGTCCTCTGACTGTAGAACATCAGGAAAGTCTTCCTTGATAATTTCCTAAAAGATGCTGTCCATTTTTTTCATTTTGATTATTGCTTTCACATAATCCTATGATCTGATATTTTCTCTCTTCAATCTATTTTCCATGTCAACTTTTTTCCAATGAGGTATTTTACATTTTGTTCTATTTTTTTCATCCTTTCGAATTTTTGCAATTGATACTTGATGCCTCATATAGTCATTAGCTTTCCCATGACAATTTGTAACTTGTAAGGAGTTGTTCTCCTCAGTAGCTTTTGTTGTTCCTTTTCCATTTGTCCACTTCTAGATTTTAAGAACTTGTTTTCATCAGTGCATTGTTCTATCTCCTTTTCCATCTGGCCAATTTTGCTTTTTAAGAATTTTGCTTTTACCAACCTTTTGACTTTTTTATTGGATAATTTTTCATAATTCTCTTGCATCATTCTCATTTCCTTCCAATTTTTTTCTACCTCTTACATGAATTTTAAGTTCCTTTTTGAGCTCTTCCTTGAGATATTTCTGGGCCTGAGACCACTTTCCATTTTTCTTTTGGTTATTGGCCATAGTTGTTATGACATTGTTGTCCCCTTTTAAGTTTGTGTCTTCATCTTCCCCATAATAACTTTCAATGGTCAGATTTTTATTTTGCTCATCTTTTTTAGACTTTTCCTTTCTCATAAAAATTCTTTGCTCCTGGGATGGAAAGTGCACTGCTACAATCTTCTTATACCAGGGGTTACAGGCCCCTGGTGCTACATTATTGTTGCCCTGAGGCCCTTGGGCAACCCTTGTTTCTGGTGCTGCACTGAGGGGTGATGTGGGAGGTGGCCGAACCTGCTGGAGGACTTAGGGTTTGCATTGCCAATGCAACATACACAGTGCTTATGATCATAATAAAGATCGTGACTATAAGCATGAAATGACATTCGATCACAAAATATACCAGATTCTCCAGGTATAGAACATAACTGAAGCATTTATTTAGACACCAGAAAACTGAATCCCAAAACCAGTAAACTGATTCCATCATAGTACCAAAGATATTCAGAAGCCATACTAATTCAGAGAGCCACAGCATCCTTCAGCCTTCCTGCAAACCAATACAAGATCAATATTTACTCATGAGCTTATCTGACTCCTTGCCTTAGTGTTTTCTCTCCCCACAATATCTGGCTGGCTCTAGATACCAGCTTTCTGTGGGCTCTGCTTCCCTTCATCAATACTCCTCTCACCACAGGGTCCATGTGAATACCTTCAGTCTATTAGGGGACAGAGTTTATCTTCACAGCAGGAAAGCTTCCTGTGGCTCTGTTACACCCTTTAGCAAATTCCCTCCATCACAGTCTCCTTGTGATTACATTCAGCCGATCAGGGGACAAAGTCTACTCCCAAAGAAGAGGAAGTCTTCATACCCGACCCCCCCCCCTGGGCTATTAAGGGGAAGGGAAGATCTTCAAATTCACATTATAAGTTTCTGGAACTTCACCTGGATCAATGCCCTAATACTGATTCTGTTGTGTGTTGAGGTCAGTGGGGTGTTTCTTTCTTTCCTTTGCATGACATTGGCACATATTGCTCTCTGGCTGCTGTTCGTTGCCTGTATCCCCAGGGCTATACAGAAGCACATGGTGGTCATTAGAGTCAGAGTTTTCTTTTCCCTGGCTATGCTGAGGAATGCAGGTGGTCCTGGTGTAGAATTTGTCTCCTCCACTGCAATGAGACTCAGTATCACTCACTGGTTTGCTGAGGTGGGGCTTGCTGCTTGGGATGCCTCTTGTCCTGAATTGTGCTTCCTTTTTGCCTGAGTAAAACAGACCTCTCTTGCCAGTCTGCCAAGTTTCTTTAAAGAAAGATTGTTTCAACCCATTTTCCCCCATTTTTCTCCTATTCTACAATGTGTTACAGGGTGCTATTTTATTCAGTGAATAGCGAAGAGTTATGGCAATTTGCTGTGTATTCCACAAGTTTGGTAGGTGGAAGTTTCTTCATTTTTTTTTATCAAATTCACCAATTGTTTATCTATTTTATATGCTTTTAAAAAAATCAAGAGCTTTATTTAATAATTAGTTTATTAATTATTAACTTATTTATTAATTGGATTCACCTTTAATTTTTAGGACTTCCAATTTGGTGTTTAATTGGGGATTTTTATTTTGTTCTTATTCTAATTTTTAATTTTTTTTTTATTTTTCAACATTCACTTCCATAAGACATTGTGTTTTAATTTTTCTCCCTTTTCTTTTCCTTTCCTCTCCCCAAGATGGCATGCAATCTGATATAGACTCTACATGTATATATTCATATTCAATATATATATATATTCACATTAAATATATCTATATTAATCATTCTGTAAAGAAGAATTAGAACAAATGGGCTCTAATAGGTGTGATGTGATTCCTTAGAGTCGTTTTGATTTGCATTTCTCTAATCAATGATGATTTAGAGCATTTTTTCGTATGTCTAGAGATACCTTTAATTTCTTCATCTGAAAATTGCTATTAATATGCTTTAAACATTTATCAATTAGGAATGACTTGTATTCTTATAAATTTGACTCAGTTCTCCATGTATTAGAGAAATGAGACCTTTATCAAAGACACTGGCTGTATAAAATATTTCCTAGCTTTCTGTTTCCCTTCTAATCTTGGTTGCATTGGTTTTGTTTGTACAGAAACTTTTCAATTTAATGTAATCATAATCATCCATTTTTCATTTCACATGTTTCTTATATCATGTTTTGTCATAAATCCTTCCCTTCTCCATAAATCTGACAGAAAAACTGCTCCCTACTCTCCTATTTTACTTATAGTATCAGCCTTTGTATCTAAAGCATGTACCCATTTTGTCTTTATCTTGTAAGATGCTTTCTTGTGTAAGATGCCAATCTATATCTAGTTTCTGCCATACTGATTTCCAGTTTTCCCAGCAGTTTTTGTTAAATATGGAGGTGTTATCCCAGAAGTTAGAATCTTTGGATTGTTAATAGATTACCATGATCATTGACTATTGTGTCTTAGGTTCCTAACCTATTCTGCTAAGCCACCATTCTATTTCTTAGCCAGTACCAAGTACTGTTCATGATTGTTGTTTTATAACATAGTTTAAGATATAGTATGGCTAGGCCACCTTACCTAGAATTTCTTTTCATTGATTCCATTGATATTCTGGACCTTTTTTTTCCAGTTTTTATTTATTTTTCTGGCTTTATAAAATAATCATTTGGTATAGAAATGAATAAGTAAATTAATTTACCAAGAATTGTCATTTTTATGTTAGCTCAGCCAACCCATGAGCAACTGATTTTTTCCAGTTATTTAGATCTAACTTTATTTGTGTGAAAAGTGTTTTGTAATTGTTTTCATAGAGTTCCTGAGTTTGTTTTAGCAGGCATGTAAATATACATACATACATACATACATACATACATACATACATATATATATATATATATTTGCGTGCGCGCGCGCGTGTGTGTGTGTGGTCATTAGCTCCTCCCTGTTCCTGTCTTTGAAAAACCCCTCCTACTATGGCTTTCACAAGGTGTTTCTGGGTGGGTAATAAGGGTCTGAGCCTGTATTCAATCAATCCACATGTCATCCCGACACTGGAGCCGGTGCTCTTACTCACTGTGCTACTGGGCCGCCCAACAAGTCCTGTTTCTTAACAAAGAAAAAGTGACTCTTTGAGAATAATGGGAAGGGTTATATACTCTGAAATGAAGGTAATATAAAAGGGAAATATAAATAACTTTTTAAAAAATCCCTTAGAGACAATTTCTATTGTATTATTAGCATAAAACTTTTCCCCCAAAACATTATAGTTTAAATATTTTTATGTGTGTCTAGCTGAGGACTTATTTACTAGGGACAAAATCATTTCTGTGAGTGTATTATATGCTCCAAATGGAATTTTGATACACAACTAATTAAAATTTGGTAACTACTCATATAAGACTTTTTATAGGTCTTATGTTGAACTCACATGTACTTTGAACTACAAAAATATATTCATACTCTTTCCTAATCATTTTGAGTTGTGCAGAAACAGCATGTATGTTATTATATATAAGAAAGTCATTATATTATATGGGTAAGTCTCTCTATATAGATACATACATTTATATGTCATTATATGTGGGGGTAGTCAAATAAATATGTCAGAGATGTCACAAAATAGACTACCTAAACAAGTTAGATGAAATGTCATTCCATCAATTTATATATTGCATATAATATCTTCAAGGACACTAAGTGGTCATCCATTTGCATCAGTCTGACTCCTTTAATTTACAAATATGAAAACCATGGACCATGCAACTTGTCCATACCCAGTAAATACATAGCAAGGGATTGAATTCAGATCTCTTGGCTTACCATTCAGAGAGGATGTTAAAAAAAAAGAACAAAAAAAAGCAAAATTTATTTTTTGACTGACAGTACAGTCCTTTTTTAAAAGTAGATATATACTGGAGAAAAATATTGAAAGAAAGAAATGCCTCTGGTGCTATGATGTGCACAAGTGTTCAGGCAATCTTTTGTACTCTCTCTTTAAATCTGGATTTCAAACGGATACAAACCAAAAGATCAGTGGAGGATAAAATATCACTAACCACCTGCTCATTATTTCTAAATGGATTCCTTTTTTCAGATATTTCAAAGATGACTTTTAAAAGGAATGTCTAAATCAAAATTGGTACAAATTGTGTATAGTACGTGAAAAAAAAAAGATGACTGCTATTTTTTTTGGCTAATCCTTCAAACTCAGGACAATTTGTTACATTTCTATTTATCTTTTTTCCAATCTTTAAAACTCCATCATTTTGTCTGTAAATCTACCCCCTATTTGCACAGATTGCAACTCCTCCATGCTTTGGAAAAATGAATTTCCAAAGTTGCTAGAGCTAAAAAAACAATTATTACCTAGGACCTAAATCTTGTGGCGAGGAACATACTCAAATTTAACTATGCTGGTCTCCATATGACAGAGAGTATTCAAAGCCTTTATAGATTGATAGATCTGCCGAAAGATACTCTCCAATGCTAATTCCATGTGATTATAAAGCCTTTTATTGATAATTTATTCATGGGTTAGTTTTTCACATAAGTATATAGATGTATAGATTAAAAGCCTGACAATATTCAAAGGTGTGACTTAGGTAGGAATATTGCTTTATTTTCCTGGACACTGATAATTAGAAAGCACTGAAAAAAACTTATATTTCCTACCAGGGTTAAAAAAATGAAAATTGTGTTTAATTAGCAAGAATAATTATTGTAACAGGATGCTACCAAAACTATCTTTGGAAGGCAGCCACCAAATTCTTATTTCAAAGAGTAAGTTACCAGAATTACCCAATATTGCCTTGTCACTAAGCCAAAAATACTGATTTTTGTTGTCATTTTTCAGTTATGTCTGACTCTTGTGACCTCATTTGGGGTGTTCTTGGTGAAGAAATGGTTTGCCATTACTTTCTCAAGTTCATTTTTTATTTTACATATGAGGAAACTGAAGCATAGAAGATGAAATGATTTGCTCAGGGTCACATAGCTAGTAAGAGGCTGAAGTAAGTTTTGAATTCTAGAATATGAGTTTTCCTGACTGTAGTCATGGCATTCTAGCCACTCTGCCACCTAGCTGCCCCGGATATACTTATTAAGGACTTATCTACTCAGTCTACACCATACAAACACATTTATCTAAGAAAGCTGATTTAAAGATACAGTCCTCATTGTTTGCCTGTATATATGCTGTGAAAATATGTCCTGGTTATTAAAGCTGTTGATTATAGCTCTGGGTGTCATAGTCATCTAGAGTATTTTCTTTGTCATCTCACTTCCTCTATGATAAAAAAAGTTTTGCAATATGTTGGCTATGAGATCTCACCTAAAACTGGAATCTAGGATACTCTCTCTATTTATTAGTTTTCTTCATCTTTCTGACATCACATTGCATGAGCCAAGCTTGGAATCATGTCTGAACTTCATTCTTTCTGAGTATCATGACTCTCTCTCATCCTGAAAAATTTACATTGTTCTGTAGAAAAGAACTTCAAAAGAACTTAATTATTGTTGTTTGCTAGTTTATCAATTTGTAGAGCTAACAATCATTGAGAAAAGAAACAATTTTCAGTTCTTTTAATAAATTTTTACAGGAGATGCTCATCTGAAATGAAACATCTTGTTATGAATCAATAATATTATCTAGGAACTATAAACATATCATCTCATTACCTGTGTTGCTACTTCTCTAGGAGTTGCTTTTTCTAACTGTTATCTATGAATAACACTGGTCCATCTGTTTAAACATGGCATGCAGAGAAGCACATTTTCTAAAGCTATGCTCAAAAATTAGATGGTTCAAATTATACCACAATCAACCATTCAATTGTATCGTTCCCTCAGCATGAACAGGTATACCTCTTAAAAATTACATTTTTACATGACATTTCATCTCTTACTTCCATGCATTTATATGTATTATCACCCATGTCTAAACTATCTTTAATCCCTATCTCCTGAAATCCCTTATTTCCTTTCAAGGGAACCATTATCATTTATTTCTCTCTATTGCCATCTTTCTAAAAACCAGGGTTCACCAGTTCAGTCACATCATCAGCTTCTTACCTTCTCTAACACCATATAGTCAGTCAACAAATCATTTTATTTCTATTTTTACAACATTTCTTTATTACTTCCCACCTCTCCACTCATATATTTACCACACTAATCCAGGCTCTTAATATCTCTCCCCTAGACTACTATTATAGTGTTCCATTTTGTCTCTGTACTTCAAATATATAGAGACATCTGAACTCTAATCCATTCTCCACTCAGCTTCCACAGTAACTTTCCTAAAGCAAAGGTATAACCATGGTATCTCCCATTAAATAAACTTGAGAAGAACCTATTACCATAAGGAACAATTATAAGCTCCCCTAACTTTTTGATGCTTTCTGAACCTGGCCTGATTATATCTTTCCTGGCTTACTAGACATCATTCTCTTCTCTGACCTCCACCATAGGATCACATTCTTTCTTGCTGTACTACTTAATACACTCAATTTTACACTTTTTTGTCTTCATGCTTATCATAAGTCCTGTCAGAAATATAATTTAGCCTTACATATGACTCTTGAATTTTCTGGGATCCTTCAAAGCTAAGTTTAATCACCACCTTCTTCACGAACCCTTTCATGGTCCCTACAGAAGCTAATGCCTTCTCCAGCATTACCTTGCATTTTCCTTGTAGGTGTTTGATTTAAAACTATGAATATTTATGTTATCTCTCATTGATGGAATAGTATCATATTTAGACTAGGAAAATCCTACTTTTGATTTTGTATTATACCCAGTGCACATAGCATAAAATCATAGAATTAAAGCTAAAATAGACTATAGGAGTCATCAAGTCACATTTCATTTTAGATATGAGAATGCTGAAGAATAGAGAAACTAAGTGACTTATCCAGGGTCACACATGTAATAAATGTTTAAGGTGAGATTTTATCCCAAGAGTACATGATTCTATGCGCAGCTCTGTATCCATTAGTGCATGCTTCCTCTTATTAAATAAAGGTTTATTGATTGATTGATACACTCAGGTGTTAGTGTTTTCATTTTTCATAGAGTCCCAGAATATGAGATCCAGAAGGGACATTAGCGCCTGTCAAAATCAGCCTATAAACAAAAGCAAACCATAATATATAGTACATAACAAGTTATCATTCAGCCTCTACTTAAAGATATTGATATATAGTTTGACATATACATAATACACATATATGTATATATACATAATACATACTATATATACATACCTATACATATAAACACAATATACACTATTGTAATGTAATGCCAAAAGAAAGGCAACTTCCCAGGTTCAGAATACCAGCATAGGTGCTCTCCATTTTATTCAGTGACAAACCAAGAACAGAGAAGATCAAAACATGACATCATTCCAAATACAGCATTTACTAAGTGTGATTAAATAATCTCCAAGTACTACCCCACCCCAGGACCTTCCAATCATTCAATCAATTACAAAGTCTCTGTTCTAAATACTTTTCCACCCCTAGGCTATACCTTAATTAAGTCCAACACAAAGCCCCTCTTCTCAAATGGAGATTAGTTTCCAAACATAAGGTCAAAAGTTCCCCACCCCTGGATCACAATTGAATCTACCCCAGAGTTACATCAACTTTAAACACAGCACTTAATACCCAAATGGAGGTCTTTTCTTCATCTTGACACGAGGCAAGTTCTCAGCAATCTTAGTTCCTGGGGAGACAAGGCTTAGCAAGGCCATAAGATACATTGCCAGTCCCTTCATGAATTCATCCTCTGTCTGTAGAACAGTCCTAGAACCCCTGAACACATTAGCAAAGCCCTCTCCCAGGATTTCTGTAAACATACAACAAGAAAATCCTTCTTCAGGGCTTCCGAACCAACAGAAAGGTTCCCAGACCCCTGCAACAACAGCCTGTCCTTCACCAGTGGACAGTATTCATTCTGTCTGCAGGACAGTCTCCAGACCCCTGCAACAACAGCACTGTCCCTCACCAGTGGACAGTATTCACTCTCTGTCTGCAGGACAGTTTCAGGGCTACTTAGCGAACAGCCAGGTTCCAGGACTTCTTCAACAAAAGGACTGTCTTTCACCAGTGGACAAATCTGGCAAAACAACATCAAAACAGACAGACAAAGTACCAGCAAAACAGCCATGTCTCCTCAGTCCTTGGCAGCTCAGGGGGCAGGTCTCAAAAGTCCAGGGCAATTCAAAGCGACCACCAGCAATTCTCTTAGTCTCTCTCTCTCCACGAGGTGCTGCTTCCAAAAAGATCTTCCACCTCTCTCTTGTCTCTCCAAATCTACGTCACCAGCTCCTCCCAGTTCAGGACTTTCTTTTCACATCAACAAGTCCATCCCACAGGTGGGATTAACAAGCTCTGGGTTTTAACACAATCAATTTGAAAACCAAGCCAATACAGGGAAATCTTTAAATGCCATTACTATCACAACTATATACACACACATATATACAATACACACTATATATACATACACAAATATGTATGTATGTATATGCATCAAACTATATAATATTGGTATATAGTTTGTCATATACATAACACACATATATCCATATATACACAATGTATACTATATAAATATAAACATATACATAAATAAAATACACACTAGATATACATACACATATGCAGACATAAATACACATATACATACATGCACACATATATACATCAGTGTACTTCATTACAATTTCCTTTCTTTCATCTCTTTCTTCTTTCTTTTCCTTTCTTCTTTTCTTGCCAATTTCCTTCTTTCTTTCCCTCCCTTCTTTATTTTTTCCTTTCTTCCTTCCCCCCTTTCTTCATTCCATTCTTTCTCTTCCTTCCTTCCTTCTTTCTTTCTTTCTTTCTTTCTTTCTTTCTTTCTTTCTTTCTTTCTTTCTTTCTTTCTT
>NW_027187419.1:24803860-24906340 GCF_028583685.1 Petaurus breviceps papuanus | reverse complement strand
CTTTCTTTCTTTCTTTCTTTCTTTCTTTCTTTCTTTCTTTCTTTCTTCCTTCCTTCCTTCCTTCCTTCCTTCCTGCCTTTCTTTTTTCTCTTCCTTTCTTTTTCTATTTCCCAAACAAATCTCATAGTGTATTTCTTTGGTTTGCATGACCTGCACCATCTTGCTGTCTAGGGAAAAACATCTTAGAACTCTGAAGCAATATTGTTTACTTAGGCTGGTGACAAAACAGATTCTCTGGGGCCTGCTATATACTTCACCCAGAGAGCTCGCCTTCAAAGCATTCATGAAAGTCTACGGGGAAGAGAGCTGGCCTTTGAAATATCATTCTGCATAGCATGCTGAAAACTTTGGAGGCACCTCTAGGTATAGAAACTACTGCTGCAATGTGAATTACACAGGCCTAACATTTCTGCCACTTTTTAGTGGCAAACTTAACAAAGAATCAAAAGGGTTTTTTTGTTTGGGGCTTTTTTTGACTCAGAGAATACAAGGTCAATATTCTCTTCAAGTCATATTTTCTTCAACTCACACTCCTACAATAAAAGGAAATGTAGGAGGAGAGATTGCTTCTAAAGAAAGAGAGAAATTGTGAGGTTCTGATTGCTTTATACTTTCTGCTATGTGTCTTTTAGGCTGAGTTACTATCATTGGAATAAGTTAGTGAATTCCTTTAAATTGCTGTATTTTACTCACAGCTCAAATATCTAAGGTTTTCAATCAATCATAACCCAGTTACAAGTTCAAGCAAATGTTTTGGCTAAGATTCACTGGAAGCAGAGAAATTGGGTTTTGTTAGATTTACTGGGCAATAAAAGTGCCCTGACAGTGGCAAGAATTTATAAAAAGGCTTAACTTGAAAGTATGCATGGTGCCCTGGAAAGAGCAATGAACTTAGAGCCAAGAAATTGGGACTGAAGTCCTTTATTCACCAATGAGTAACACTATGACCTTGAACAAGCCACAAAACTATATGACCCTGAATTGCATTATCTTGTGAAATTGAGCAAATAATACTTGCACCACCTGTTCTGTGCGCCTGTCTGTGCCCACATATATAGAACTTACTATTTTTTGAGTTAATTCATCAAATGTGAAGTCACAGATTGGTAAAATTAAAAGCAACAGCAGCTTTTCTTCAGTACTCAAGATTATGCTATCAATAAAACATACAATTAACTCCATGTTCAACAATATTCAATGAAAATGGGATGAAATTATAAGGAACAACGATCATGAACAATAGACAACATTTATATCTAGGGCTTTTAAATTATGTGTGAGAGAAAGAGAGAGAGAGAGAGAGAGAGAGAGAGAGAGAGAGAGAGAGAGAGAAAGAGCACAGTTTGGTGAAACAAAATACAAATAAAACCGTGGTGAAACATGTTTTCTAAATATTTCTTAAAAGATTCTAGGTTAAGAAGTCCTACAGCACTGACCATGTGGTTCATCTGATGTGTCAGGTTATTTGAAACCCTCTTTAATCCCAATCATCCAACTGCAGACTATTCCCCTTCCAAATGGGTACTGACAGTGAGAAAACATTATCAGAGACTAATGGACTGGACAGACAAGTGGGCATGAGTAGAAAAGCCTAAGATTCTCTATCTTAAAGCACAGGATTATTGCTTTTCAGTTCTCTGTAACCTCATTATAGTGCTTATTTTCTGCTCTGACCTCAAAAATCTAGAGAACATGGATGATTTAGCCACCTGCACATAAGTTCTATTGACATGTAGCCACTTCTTACGTACCAACTCAAATTCTTTAAGAAAGAACTATTTGTACTTGGCCTCCTATCTGGCTTCTGAGTTACCAGCAAAGACTACTTGAATGGGATTTTTAAATTACTTTCCTAGTAGTACTTAATAATTTGCATCTTGAAGTAAATATTCTAAAATTGATTCCATAGATTTAGATATAATAGAAATATTTTGTAATAGTAATTTTGCAATATTCTTTGTCAATCATCCAATAAAAAAGTATTAGTATTTACCTGGCACTATAGAAATTGCTGTATATAAAATTACAAAGAATGAGTTTCTTTCCCTGATGACCTTACATTCTAACAGGAGAAACAACATATCAATCTATAAATATATAAAGACCATATTTCCAGAACAAATTCAAGGCATTGGAGGATAAAGCATCAAGAACTGGAGGGATCATGAAAAATAAGTAGGGTTTCAGTTATTCTTTGAAACCAGAGATTCTAAGTAGAAGAGGTGAGTCCACTCTAAGGATCTATTGGAGGCATGGAAAAATATGATCATACAAAGGCCCAGAGATAAGAAATGGAATGCCATGCATGAGGAACAATTGGAAGCCTAGTTTAGCTGGATCATATTATGTACATCCTGCTGAAATTATTGGGATGTAACACATGTGAGGAGCACGTGTGTTGGCATCTTGGCATGTAAAGAGGCTGCTACTGGGGCAGGCAGGATAAAGTAGAATGAAAGTGTCTTGGAGAAAATATATAGACATTCTGGAACTGTCAATCTCATAGTCAGGAAAGACCATTTTTAATGGGATGCAGAGCCAGAAATGGGTAGTCTCTTTATTCTCTCCATTTCTTTGATTACTTTAATCACAGTGTCTGGTAATAGACAATACTCTCAGAGGACAGGTCTACTCCCTGTCAAGGCCATGTGATTCCCTGAAATAAGCCTCAGTCCTTGGTCTCTGCATATTTCATTTTTCCATTCTATTTAGCAAGGGTAGAGCCTCCATCCTTGTGAGTTTCAAAGGTCAGCAAGACAACCTGGCATCACAGAAAGGGTTTTACAACCAATTAAGCATCAATATGCTCAGGAGCAAAAAGTGACCTTTAGGACCAAACTCAGTAAGAGCTAAGACAAAGTCTCAATTGTACCAAAACAATCATTGGATTTCAATTTGATTGAATCAATTCAATGTAGAATCTAAGCCAAGTTTTAACCTGCTCAATTAAGTCTCGATACAATAGGTGGTATTAGAAAGACCTGGCCCCAACACATCATGGGAACATTGTGTACTTTATTAATTATATATATATATATATATATATATATATATATATATACATATGTACATATAAACAAATATCACTTTTTAAAATCTAATTAATATTAGGTGGTCAATTTGAACTGGGGCTTCAATTGCTATTGCCTAACCCTGAACAGAAAATAATCAATGTGTGTTGTAGTAGATACTAATAAAGAAGAGATACCTCCAAATTCTTCAAGGTACTCTTGATTCCTTTTTTATGGGTTTTATTTATTTCATTTTCAACATTACTCTTTTTATATTTGTAATCCTTTTCTTTTTATTTTTTTAATTTTAATTTAAAAATATTGGGGGGGGGGGCTAGTTGGCACAGTGAATAGAGCACTGGCCCTGGAGTCAGGAGGACCTGAGCTCAAATTTGATCTCAGACACTTAACAGTTACTAGCCATTTGACCTTGGGCAAGTCACTTAACCCCAATTGGCCTGCCTTTGCACTTCCAAAAAGCAAAAAAAAAAAATTAGTTCTCAACTTTTACTTTTATAAGATTTTGAATTTCATTTTTTTCTCCTTCTCTCTATCCCTCCTCCTCAATATGGCTACCAATTTGATGTAAGCTATACACATAAAATCATATTAAATATATTTCCACATTGATCACATTCTGAAAGAAGAATCAGAACAAAAGGGAGAAAAAAACATAAGGAGAAAAATAAAATTTAAGAATTGAAAACATTGTCCTTTGATCTGTATTCATACTCCACAGTACTTTCTGTAGATGTGGATATCCTTTTCCTTCATGAGTCTTTTGGAATTATCTTAGATCACTATATTACTGAGAAGAGCCAAGTCTATGAAAATTGATCATTGCACAATGTTGTTGTTACTGTGTACAATGTTCTCCTGGTTCTACTGACTTCACTCACCATTAGTTCATGTAATTCCATTTCTTATAGAAGAATAGTATTCTGTTATAATCACATACCACAACTTTTTCAACCATTCCCCAACATATGGGCCTTTCCTTAATTTCTAATTCTTGGGTACAACAAAAAAGAGATGCTATAAATATTTTTGTACATGTCTGTCCTTTAACCTGTTTACGATATCTTTGGGATACAGACCTAGTAATGGTATTGCTGGATTAAATGGTATGCAGAGTTTTATATTCCGTTGGGCAAAGTTCCAAATTGTTCTCCAGAATTGTTGGATCAGTTCATAACTCCACCTACAACGCATTATTGTTCCAATTTTTGCGTGTGTTTTTCAACATTTAATATTTTTCTTTTTTTGTCATATTAGCAGTTTGATAGATGTCAGGTGGTACCTCAGGACCCTCTTGATTCCTAAAGAAAAAACTAATTTGTTTGACTCTGGGAAAGTGCCTCCAGAGCATACTTGCTTTACAAATGAATCTACAACTCTACCTAGTTTTTGTTGTCCCAGTCATATGAAAGGATTATACAGATTAAGAGCTGCAAGAAAACTTAGAGGTCTTTTAACTGGAAAGTCTCATTTTATATATGGGGAAACAGGTCCAAAGCAGCAAAGTGACTTGTCAAAAGTCACTTAACTAGTCGGGAGTACAGCTCAGAAAATGCATGAAGGGTGATTTTAAAACCTTAATGTGTTAATCAAAATAAAAATGATAGTGGTGATGGTGGTAGAACAAAAACTCCTTGAGAGCACATTTTTTTTTCTTTTCTATATTTGGATCTCCAATGCAAATAACAGGTCCTTAAATAAATAATAGACCAGCTAAGTGGTGTAGCATATAGAGTACCAGTACTGGAATCAGAAAGACATAAAGCCACATCTTCCTGAGTTCAAATCTGGTCTGAGACATGTATTAGCTGTGTGGCCGTGTGTAAAACCAATGCAATATTTACAGCATCCATGATTATGATAAAGTCCATGACTATAAGTATCTAATGATATTTGATCACAAAATATACTAGATTCTCCAGGTAGAGAACATAACTGAAATATTTATTTAGAAAACAGAAAAACAAATCCCAAAACGTGTAAGCCTATTCTATCATAGTACCAAAGATATTCAGAAGCCATAATAACACCAAGAGCCATGCTATCCTTTAACCTTCCCACAAACCAATACAAAACCAGTATTTACTCACAAACATCTCTATCACCTTAATGAGAGTTCTCTCCCCCCCAGAGTCTGACTAGCTCTGAACCAGCTTCCTGTCAGCTCTGCTTCCTTTTAGAAAAACTCCTCCCACCACAGGTTCCATGTGACTACATTCAGCCTATTAAGGGATAAAGTTTATCGTCAAAGTAGGGAAGCTTCCTGTGGGCTCTGCTGCACTCTTTAGCAAATTCCCTCCAACAAAGGTCCATGTGATTGTGTTCAGCCTGAGGACAGAATTTACTTTCATAGCAGGGGAGGTCTTCAAACTCTGCCCTAAGTCTATTAAGAGTCAAGAATGATCTTCAAATTACCATTCCCATTACACTCTGGCAAGTGGCTTAACACTGTTTGCCTCAGTTTCCTCATCTGTAAATGGAGCTGGAGAAGAAAATGGCAAAACAATTCAGTATCTTTCCAAGAAAACCCCCAATATTTAAGAGTTGACACAATAGAACAAAAATATGTGTATGCATATATGTTTGTGTATATATATATACATATGTGTGTGTGCGTATGTATGTATGTATGTGTGAATTGGTGGATTTTAAACTTTTATTAAAAGTGTACATATTGGGAACCAAGATAGTAGACTAAAGATGAGGACTCACATGATTTCTCTAAAATTGCTCTCCAAACAACTTTAAAATTAGAATTAAAAACAAATTCCATAGCAGCAGAGCAAATGAAAGTACAAAGTGAAAAAATTTTCCATCAAGGAACAACTTACAAGGTTTGGAAGGAAAGGTCAGTTTTACTGGGATGAGAGTGAGTCACAGTCTAGCACATTCCTCACCACACAAGCAGTTGTAGATCATGAGTTGAATGAATTTTCAGGGGTTACTTCCAGATTTCTCATTCCACAGATGGTAAGGGGGTTAGGGAACTTGTGAGAAAGAGATTCCATGGGGCAACTAGGTGCCACAGGGAATAGAGCACTGACCCCAGAGTCAGGAGGACCTGAGTTCAAATCCAGCCTCAGACACTTAACACAAAGACTAGCCATGTGACTTTGGGCAAATCACTTAACCCCTATTGCCCTCCTCCCCAAAAACAAGCAAAAAAAAAAAGAGATCCCAGTTAATCCTTTTCTGCCACAGGGAACAGGACTCTATTTTATTTCCCATATGTAGATCTGGGTTGCAGCCCCAGAATGGGAAGGAGCATTAGCAATATTGGAGACCCAGGACAAAATTCTAAGGCAGAATAGAGTACTTGTGGTGACTCACAGAGAAGAGCACATGCCAGGATATCAGTGATCAAATGCTGCTTAAAAACATTCCACATTGAAAGAACTGAAGGCTTTTATAATATCCCTGAATGACAAATGAAAATAGCAGCATAGAAAACTTGAAGCTTGGAACAGTGCCCACTCCAACCCAGGAGCAGTGCTGAACTTTAAGACAAAGTTAAAAGTACAGAAAAAGGTGGAAAAATGTGCATATGACAAAAAAGAGCCTGACCATAGGAACTTACATGGTGACAGGGAAGGTAAAACACAAATTCAAAAGAAAACACTGAAATAAAAGCAGCTACATGCAAAGACTCAAAGAAAAATGTGAATTGTTCTCAAGCCCTGAAAGAGATCAAAATGGTTGTTTGTTCATTTGTGTTAATCAAATAAGAAAGGTAGAGAAAAATATTGGGAAGGGAAATGAGGGTGATACAAGAAAATGATGAAAAAATGTCAATTGCTTGATGAGGAAGGAACAAAAGAAACTAACAGTTTATAAGATAGAAGAGGCAAAATGGTAGAAGTTGCATAAAAATCTGCTGAATAGAAGAACTCAATAAAAATTAAAATTGGTTAAATGGAAAATGAGGTACAAAACTCACTGAAGAAAGTAATTCATTAAAATAAGGACTGGGCAAATTAAAGGTAATGAATTTATGAGACATCAAAAAATTGGAAGAATAGGAAAATCAAATATGAAATCTATCATTAGATAAACAACTGACCTGGAAAATAGATTACATGTAGATAATTTGGAAATTATTAAACTATCAGAAATCTTTGATAAAAATAAGTCTAAATATCATATTTCAAGAAATTATAAAGGAAAAGTTCCCTGGTATCATAGAAACAGTATAAAATGGAAATTAAAACAATTCTCTTATCACCTCTTGAAATAAATAATGAAATCAAAACACTTAGGAATATTATGAGCAAATTCAAGAGCTCTAAGGTCAAAGAGAAAATATTGCAAGCAGCTACAAAAGAATTTCAAATATCATGGATCTAAAATCACGATAACAGAAGCATTTTTTACATTAAAATATCAGAGAGGTTAGAATATGGTATTTCTGAGGGCAAAGGGTTTAGGATTACAAACACAAATCAATGAATTAGAAAAGCTAAGAATAAATATTTCTGGAAAAAAGAAGACATTCAATAAAATTGATAACTCAGGAATTTTAATGAAAAGATCAGAATTCAAATACAGGAATCAAAAGCAGCAGAAAAGAGAAATTGGAAAGAGAAATCATAATAGATTCAATATTGTTTACTCTTTACACTCCAATAGGGGAATATAATACTTCTAACTCATAAGAACATTCTCATTACTAATAATTCTAACTTTTAAGGAGTTGTTTTCCTCAGTTAGCATTTTTACTTTCACTTGTTTTTAACTAATTCTACTTTTTAAGCAATTTTCCCCCAAACTATTGACTCTGTTTTCATAATTCTCTTGCATCACTCTCATTTATATTCATAATTTTTCTTCCTCTCTTTTGTGATTTTTAAGCTCTTTTTTGAGCTCTTCCACTACTTTTATTTTCCTGGGATACAGATCACTTCTGATTTTCCTTGAAGATCTTGTGACTTTAAATGCATGTCTAAAGTCACATATATAACTTTATCATAGATGTTTTAAGTTTGTTGTCCTTTGTATCTTTATCTTCCCTGTCACCACAACAATTTTCCATGGTCCAATTCTTTTTTATTGCTTTTTTGCTCATTTTGCCCTTTTTCCTTTCTTTTAAATTTGAGCTCTACTCTCTTTTTTTTAAGCATTTGGGGTTAAGTAACTTGCTCAAGGTTACACAGCCAGTTATTTTTGTCTTGGTGCAGAGTATCTGAGGCTGGAATGGATCCCAGCTCTCCCAATGCCAGGGCCGACGCTCTTACTCACTGTGCCACCTGGCTGCCTCTTGAGCTCTATTCTTGAAATTGAAGGAGCACTGTCTTAGACTTTTTGTCCTGGTAGCAGCAGGCCCTGGCTGTTTACATCCTGCTACATTGATATTGCCCTGCATCCCATGGGAGAAAACTCATTTCTGGTGCTGCACTGATGGAATGTTGTGGGGTTGCTGCAACTGTTGCATCCCTTATGGGTCTAGAATCTCTCCTCGTGCTGAGTCAGGGTTCTAGTACTGATATATGACATGTGCTGAAGTCAGTAGGGTGTTTTGGCATTTCCCTTGGGCTACACTGAACATGTGTCTGTCTGGTCACTTGTGACTGCCTATTTATCAAGGGATCTTCTGACGCACATAGAGACCTAGCTGTTGGAGTCTTCCTGCTTGCTCTGAGCTATGATGAAGCATGTGGAGGGTCCTGGTGTTGGTGTTTCCTGGATTGGTCTTTTTGCTGGTTCTGTAGTCCTAGCAATTGTTTTGGGGTGCTATTTTATGACTGTTTGGAGATGAATATTGGAAAGTTATGGTCATTTACTACTTACTCTGCCATCTTGGCTCCTGGAAGTAGATTATATTAAATTCTTTCAAATTCTCTACTTATGGGGGTCCTCTACCTAGGATAAAAAGACATGTACCCTGGGGATTTGGGCAATCTTATCCATCAATAATATCTTTCAAATATTGGACAATGTAGAGGCTCCTGAAAAAATCCTTGTCCTAATTCAATAATTGGTTATTAATATAAGAGAAATCATCACTTCTCTCTGCCACAAAGCAGATTAAAACTCTTTAGATTAAGCAATTTTCAAAATTTCATGTGTGCCTTTACCACTCAAAGGTAATTTAAAGTATTTATTTGTTGATATTTCAAGATGCATTTAAAGTCACAAATTTATTTAGTCTAAGTAAAATGTTGTATAATATGAAATAGTTGTTCATGAGTCATGAAATGGTATTTCTATCCTCAAATGGATCTGGAGTTAACAACCTGTTTGGACTGCATGGATTATATCTCTTCTATGCATTTGATACTACTCAGTCTTACATGTTGATTTTTATTGATGCATTTGTGCTTCTATTACATGTGTTTTAGGCCACAGTTCTCATTAAATTCACAACAGGGTAAAAAGGGCCATATTGCCACTGAAGAAAGGAATCTTTAAGAAGAAATCAATGGATACCTCACTTTTTTCCATGCCCAAAAACAATGATGAGGGAAGGGAATATGGAGGTTTTGATACAACACCAGATGAATTATGATTAGCCATAATGCTTGTGTTTATGCTGCAGAAAGGGAAATGGAGATCTGAAGAAGGTAGAAAGAATGGAAACAAGCATTTATTAAGTGCATACTGTGTTGCCAGCATTGTGCCAAGTGCTGGGAATAAAACAAAAGCAAAAATTAGTCTCTTCTTTCAAGTAACTTATATACTAATGAAGAAAATGAAACACACATAAAGGAGCTAGAAAGTATATGAGTATAGAAGGGATGAAGTTAATAGTGTGGCAGACATGATTTTGAAGTTCAGAGAACTTCAGGAACATGAATGGTAAGGAGGAAAATGAAGTGGGGTTTGTTTAGATCCCTCTACAAAGTAGAACTCTAGGAAGAATCAACAAATAAGAAGAAAGGGATAGGACTTGATTGATGTAGAGGGTGGGATTATCAGTGGTGAGTGGGATAAAGATGTAATAGTCTATTCCAAGTTGAAGAAGTCTCAAATGCTTACAGAAGTTCTATGATGAACCTGTAGAGGGGGTATGCTTTTGAAATCCAGAGGAATTCAGGAGAAAGGTTAGTTCAGGAGTAGTGGGGAGGGGATTTCTCTATACTTGCTGTCTACATTACATTTTTGACTATCAAAAAAAAAAACCTGTTCAATATCTACTCCCTTGTTATATTTAGGTATCTTATGTGGCCAGATTTTTTTTCTTAAAAAGAAATGATATGTTGTTCAGCAATTCCCTTATACTTCTGTATGATTTCAATCAAGATTTTTTTCTACCCCAAAATATTTATACCTTATACTAGATAACAATGATAGGATAATATATACATTTAATAATTCATATTATAAAACAATATTATATAAAATAATATCATTAATAAAACACAAAATAAATAATGCATATGACATTATATTACATAACCAAACAAAATATGATACAATATAATCTATAAAGTGGATGTAGATATAATAATAACTATCATTATAATAGCATTTTTTTCCTAGGATTGTTGTGAACATCAAATTGAGTTAATTTATTAAGTGTTTTGCAAGCCTTGAAGCATTAAATAAATGATAGCTATAATAAAATTGATTTTTTCTTTGTATTACATATCATGAATTTTAAAATAGAATTTTGAGGAGTCTATAGGCTTTACTGGACAAAACAAAGGATCCATGACATAAAACAGTTAAGAATTCATATCTTAGATAAACTCTTTATTTTACCAAGGAAGAAACTAAGGTCCAGAGAGAAGTAGTGACTTATTCAGAGTAACTCATATAGTAATGTCACTGAGTTGAGAATTTTGAACAGGTTTTCTGTCTACACATCAATCACTTATTCCATCATTATGTTGACTTTTAAACTCCAAATTCATATGTAATCCTTAGATCAAATGACCAACTGTATGGGACTCTTTCCTCATTGGTAGAGATTGATTATGCAATGCCACGTACTTGCATGAGGGTTGGGCCAGAGTTGTTATGTGTGAAAGAGCAGAGAGATACTGGAGTCTTTAGCTTTTCTGAGTTGCAGAATTGAGAAGGAAGATGAAATATTCCAATTTCTCTTTAGGTTACTGAAGAGAAAAAATAAATATTCTGGGAAGAAGATGACATGAGTGCAAGTGGTAAACTCTATCATGTCCTTCTCCCTACATGGCTATATTAGAGACTTCAAGGATTTCCTTGAAGGAGATAGGAGAAACTTTCTCTTGCTTTGGCTAAATTATCTTGCTCCCTAAGTGAATGTTCCTTTCTTCTGGGTGTTGTCTGGAACATATTATATTATGTTATATCCTCTGATTCCTATCTTGCTACTGACTTGGATAAATGGGCTCATTTCCTATTTGCTATTTGTTTTCATTGTGGAACTGGCATCTCATAGAAAGGAGAGTCAATCCTTAGATATTTAACTAAGGGAAGCATTTCTATATTAAGGGAAGTAATAAAGAGTTTAGTTTAAGCCTTAAATTTATTTCCACTAGATTAATAATATTTAAGGGAGAATATAGATATGATCCTAGCCTAGAACATCCCTCACACTAAAGATAGAAGAGCAGTTATCCTCTACCTGATTTTCCTGTTTTCACTCATGGCAGGAATCAAAATCTCCCCAAGATAAAGCTTAGGGAAGGATAAATTAGAAATGTCTATTCTTTCCTCCCTGTGAGCCACATCTTGCTAAACCCATGTGGACTTCAATAATCTCTATGACCAAAAACAACAGCAGCCCATTACACATAATTTAGTAGTTCTGAGGAGTCTCAGATAATAATATTACCAATGCAGATTAAATCATTAAATAAAGATGACCAAAATTCAGGGTCAGGTAGAAATCAACAGCCACCTAACCTATTAAGTCATGTTAATACATAAAACTTAGCTTAATTTCAAATATGGTAATTATTGGCCTCCTTTCCCATACTTACCATTATGCCTACCACTTTTAGACATGTTTTATAAGTTATTAGAAATCTCAATATCTTCTATGCTTTCATAAGAACTCTTAGAAGACAGACACTATACTTTAAGTCCTATTTTTTTTTGAAAATAATTTATTTCAGTGTTTTGAACACAATACAGGCTTGATAATTTCCTGATGATTTTCTAATAATTATCCATGCTGGTTTGGGGCAATGGACTTTCTTTTGTGCCTGTGTTAGCATTCTCTTGATTAGGAAAAAAATGAGCAGTATTGTCTTATGGAAAGAAAGCACAATATATGGACACAGAGGAACAAGGTTTGAATTTCAACTACATCGTTACTGCTTTTATGGCTTTGGAGAAGTTATTTTACCCTTTTGGGTCTCATTTTTCACGAGCATAAAATGTTGTACTACATGATTTCTAAAGTCTTAATCATACATTCCTAAATATATATCCTTTGAAAGATATCATTCTAAAATGTTCTGACCAAAATGCTCAAGTTCCCATGAATGTAAACACCTGAAATGTGAATTGAAGTCATTTACTTTGATTTTAAATTAGAAGCCAACAACTGTAACTAATAAAGACTGATGCTGAAGTCAATGTCTCTAATTGGTGCATGAATTCATCAGTACATTTAAAGAAAATCACCTGGCAAGTTTTTGTTAACATTTATAGTAGTATATTTGAGCTAATGATTCTGTTTATAATTGCAATCAGATTTATTTAAGCCCATTAAATCATTTCATTTTGTAAAACTGTTTCTTATTTTTATTAGTTTTATATATAAAAATGAGAAAATAATTATTTAAATTTAAAAATTAATCAAAATATAATGAAACAAGTATTATGTGGTGTTGCTATTAATGGATTTGGTATATACTTAATTTGGAAAGAGAAATGAAAGACAAGACCAAATCTCTAGACTTTTCATTCAGTCCACGACCTCCAATAAAATTCCACTTTACAAAGTTCTTTTTTTTTTTGGTTTTTTGTTTTTTTAAATGCTTTATTAACTTCTGATTTACATCATTCATTTCCACCAGATTTTGAGTTACAAATTTTCTTCACGTCTTTCCCTTACCCACTGCCCCAAAATAGCAGTCCCACAGGATATCCCCTCCTCCAATATGCTCTTTCCCATATTTTTTCCCATACCCCTTTCGACTTTTCCAGTGGATCTCTATGCCTCAGTGCCCAAATTTCAAGCATTCTTCCTGAAAAAAACAGAGTTGAATAGAAAATTTGACATTCAGATACAAGAAGCAAGAGAAGTATGAGAAGGTAAACAGGGAAAAGAAATCATAAGGAACTTATCAAAGTTGAACTATTACAAAGTTCTTTTTTGTTGGTGTTTTCTATGAAGTTTTACAAAGCCAAGCACAAGCAGATTTCCAGAGGACTGCTGTTGTGAACAACTTCAAGATTCTGATTACATAGTAAAATGAACTCTTTATTTATTCAGTAATAAGTTAAGACAAAAACATTGATAAAAACCAAAGTATAACATTCACAATGTTATACTATAACAAGTTTTCACTGAAGTGGTCACATAGTTATCAATAAAATTGTCACATATTTTAACAAAATATATCATTCAGTAAGTCTTTAACTCAATCATCCTTATGGAGCAGGCCTCCTTAAAGTACACAGAGTACAAAGGTCAAACTTCTCCACCCCTAGGTTACAGTAAATCATGATCTTCTCAATCAATACATGGTATCCAAGTTAAGTCTTCTTTCACTGTGACTCAAAGGTAGCCCTCTTTTTCCATGGTTCCTCTTCCATGGTCCCAGCTCCTGCCTGAATCTGCCCAACTGTCACCTGGATTCAAAGGCAAGCAGCTCTCAACTCCTTCTCCAGCTCCTCATCCAGTTCCCATTCCATATTGAAGCTCACATAGTCTACCTCAAGTTCTCCACAGTTTCTGTTTATGGGAAGACAAATTTTAACAGAGCCCAAACGACATTCAAACGCATTGCTGGCACCATCATTAATTCACTATCTGCCTGTGAAATCATCAGAGATGCAAAAACAAGGTCCAAGAGGTCAACACAAATCAAACAAAGAAATATATACAAACATAGAAATCAACACAGACCCACAAACAAGTCCTGAGAACTCAACACAAGTTGTCAGTACAGCCCCAGAACCTCCAAATCCCTTCTGCAGGACTTCTGTAAATAAACAACTAAAAAATCCTCTTTCAAGGCTTCCAGTAAGTTCCCAGAGCTTCTGTACAAAGTATCACAAGCAAACATAAATACAGATGGAACAGACAGAGTACCAGGATACCACCAGTTTTCTCCTTCTTAACTCTGCCACCACAAGAGTACTGCTCTCTTCTTAGGTTTTCGCTCTTTTCAATTCTCTCTCCAGCCTGGACCTTTCCTTATATATGGTCATTAGCTGCTCCCATTCCTGTTGCATCAGGAACAGTAGGTCACAAGTTCTAGGGTTCACAAGTTGTGGAGTTCACAAGATCTGCTTCTCAACAAAGACTTGATGCAATCATGGGCAAGAATTGAAACAAGGTGTCAACTAAATTGCTGAAACAAGATTTTAACTACTTCTTTGCTTGCCATTGCAAGTATGAAGAGGTTGCACCCTAATATCGATTGATTTATGTTGCAGTTGAGCAAATAACATGTTGGTTATTAGTCAGAAAGAGTAGGATCAAATCGCAGTTCTGTTATATAATACCTGTGTGAGATTACCTTGGGTAAATCACTTACAATCCTATTATAAAGTTTAAGGACTCACTAGCTCTTTTCCTTGTTACCAAAAATGATTTAACTATTAGAAACTTAAATGACAAAGACTAAGGGAAACTATGTTATTTTAAGTCTATGTTAAAAATACTAGCTTTTAGAAGCACAAACAAGAGTAGTCAATATTGTTATCAGCATCATGTGTATTGAGTATTCTGATTAATGTAGGTAGGCAGTGATATGTACATTATTATTAAATAGTGTCTTAGAAAAATTGACTTTCCATTTAAAGTAATTGATGATGTTTATAGTGCATGCTCTGTACTTATTTCCCAATCCTCACTTCCAGCATCAGTTTGAGTCCACAAAATTAGGCTGCTACTTGTCCCTTCAGTGCTTTGATCTAACCCTGAGAAAATGGGAGGTAATATTCTAGTACCCTAGCAGCTTTTTAATTGACACTACTTTGCTTCCACCCAACCATCCACAACATCATTGTGATCAGTTAAGCAGCTAGAATTAATTAACTTTGAGAAAATAATATTTATATAGTAGTGGATTTGATACACAACAACCCCCCAAAAGTGTTTGATACACTTTTTATAAGTGTAACATTCCAAGAATGCCAGTAGGAAGCCAAAGAAACAGGATACATTTTGGTTCCTCTGAAGTACACAAGGCATTCTCTAGCCAGTGGGGCAAAGAGGAAACACAGAGTGAACCCAAAGTACTCTTCTTCTACAATCCTTTAACCCCAAAACAGAAAGAGAGAGAGAGAGAGAAAGAGAGAGAGAGAGAGAGAGAGAGAGAGAGAGAGAGAGAGAGAGAGAATTCTTTGATTCCTTTTCAAGGATTTGATTGGAAAGCTCTTAACATAACCTTCCAGGTACTCAAATCCCTCAATCACAAATTGAATTACAATTTTATAGGTTTACAGCGTGTTTCTCAAGTTGTTCTAAACATACTGAAGTTCATGTAATATCAATAAAACACATGTAAATTGATCATAGAAGTTTTCTCTCTTCACAATTATTCTAAAACTTATGACTAATTGATTCAATATGATTTAGTTTATGGTTAGGGTATTAAGGCTTAACTTTTAGATATTTATTTTAAATGAGGTGGTATGGTTTATTGGTTAGATTGGTTTTTCAATTGATCTGCACCCTTATGTGTAGTAGGATCCAGTTTTAGAGTTGAAAAAATATCTTAGAAATCATTTGGTTTAAACTCTAACCCTTTCATTTTACAAATTAGGAAACAAAATTTTAGGAATGGAAAATGGCAAGTCCAAAATCATACTTTGAGATAGCAATAGAGTGGGGCCTAAATACCAAGTCTTGTCATTTTCCAATATAATTGTTGTCCTTTGACAATGGGCTTGTCAATTCCATTATGAAAAAAGGGAAGAAAATACAATTAAAAAAATCTTTGACACATTCTAAATTGTAAGTTCACTTTCCCCTTAACTTTGTATATATCTATAGCACAGTATATCACAGATTTGGGAGGATGGGTTTGTACCAACTATACTATTCTAATAAGTATTAATTTCCAAATGGTAATTAATTCTGTCTGCCTATTTGATTTCAACTGTTAATCATGAGGAAAAAGTGCAAGAGAAAACACAGGACTGGCACTTGTGAGCTGAAATACAAGTAAAACACCTCTCAAGGTGTAAAACCAAACACAAGCAGTTTTCCAGACAAATGCTACTGTGAACAGCTTTTAAGATTCTGATTTCATAGCATAGTGAACATTCTATTCAATAACAAATCAGAGAAAAACATTCACAGTATATCAAGGTACAGCATTTACAATATTAAAACTTATCACAGATAATCAAAATGCAGCATTCACAACAACTTATCACAGAAAATGGCCACATAGTTTTCACCACAGTGGTCACATAGTTTTGAACAAAGTACAAACATTTACTCAATCAATCACTGAGTAACTCAATCAATCAACTCATCCTTAAGGCACCTTGCCTCCTTAAGGGTCACAAAATACAATAGTCAAAGTTCTCCACTCATGGGGCACACTAAATTACAATATCAGTCACTACTCAGCACTTTCTTAAGGGGTAGTATAAAATACTCAGGCCATCGACCCCTCAGTCACAAATAAGTTACAATCTTCTCAGTCAGTACACAGTATCCAAGTCAAGTTTACTTTCAGCTTGACTTGGGGTAGTCTCTCAGATTCCCTGGATCCCCTTCCATGGTCCCAGCTCCTACTTGGATTCACTAAACTGTCACTTGGGTTCAAAGGCAGACAGTCCCCAGTTCTTTGTCCAGCTCTCCAGAAATTCCTGTTCCATGCTGAAGCTCACAGTGTCCAGTAAACCTTAAATACTTCACAGTCTCTGTTCATGGGAAGTCAAGGTTTAAGAAAGCCACAAACAGTTTCATACAAAGTCCCCATATCATAGTCATGCTTTCTCAGTGTTCAGCAGCTCCCAGAAGAAGCTGGTAGCTCCCTAGCAGAAGCTCCATCTGGTTCCCATAATCAAAATCATTTCACCCAGTTTCCCAAAATGAAAATCATTCTCTCCAGCCTGGGTTTTTCTTCTTCAGCCTCCTTGGAAGCAGCTGCTTCTGCCTCCACAAAACTTATCCCAAAGAGTTCTGCCTCTCCTTCTCTGGGGCTTTTCCTTATATACAACATTGTTCCTCCCTTTTTAGCCCCTTCCTGTTACATCTGCAACAGGAGTTCATTTTTTTTGTTTCTTTAACAGAGGCTTAATTTGAACTAGGTGCTGAAAACTTCTTAGTTTTACAATACAAAGGAATATTTAAATTTCATTACTATTACAGAAGGCCTCTGGGCTAGGCCAAGACTTTGAAGGGAAACTTTATTTTTAAGTGTGCTAAACATTTTATGAATATTATCTCATTATAGCCCATATAACAACTTTAGGAGGTAGGTGCTATTATTATTTCCCTTCATTATGTATTATTATTTTTTATGTATTATTCCCAGTTTATAAAACTGAGCCAGAAGAGGTAAACTAATTTGAGTCACTCAGCTAGTGTTTTGAGACCTGATTTGAACTCATATTCCTGACTCCTGGCCCAGTATTCTATCTACTAAGACAGTTACAGACAAAAAAAATGAAGTGAAAGTACATATATGTTATATCATTCACTTGGTGCAGACTTTTTTGAATATATACTATGTGAAAGAACCATATAAGATATTTGGGGTGTAATAAGACATAACTCTTCCTCAGGAACCTTGCATCAAACATCAGAGATAATACACATAGTCAATACAATCAAAAGTAATCATAGAGTTTTATGGGAAAAAACACTGAAACACTTCAATAAAATTATGTGCTTTCTTTTGTCAAATTTTTTTTTCAAATGACAATAAAAAAGTTCATTTCAGTAAATTTGGAAGATTTCTTATATTTTATAAAATTAAAAGAAAGACAAAGTTTGCACATAGACTACAGCATTAGACCCAGAGTCAAGGAGATATGGGTACATGTCTCCCCAACAAGATACAATATCCTTTTGACCATAAGCAAGTTTCATAGCATCGCTGAATCTTGTTATTCTCTTCTGTAAAGCTAATTTAATGAAACCCATAATTTGTACCCAACAGTTATCGTGAGACTCGAAGGACATAATGTATGTAAAATGTTTTGTAAAATGTAAAAATGCTTTATAAATGTAAATTATTATTTTGAGCTATTTAATGAGATTGCCATCTGCCTTTAGATAGGCAGTCATCAAATATATAAAACTATAAGCCTATGTTATGCTGTCATATAAAATGAAACCAATCAGATAACATTTGTAGTCATGAACAGTCTAACAGAACTTTTACTCTTAGAGGTTGTACTAGTATCCATTTTTATTACTATACTCTAAATGATATATATTTATGTGTTTCAGACCCACAAATAAATGAAATAATAATGTCACTGTAATCGTATATGTGTATGTATATATACATGCATACTAAATACATATATGTCCATCTATATATATATATAGTTTTCCATCCAATAAATAATATTCATATTGGGTTATAAAGTTTATAAAGCAATTTTATAAATCCTAGCTCACTTAATCCTCACAAAATACATGAGGAGATAAATGCCATTATTATCTCCATTTTGTAGATGACAAAACTGAAACAAGGGGATGATATGTCCAAGTCCCCACAACTAGTACAGGCCTGCACTGGCAGATTTGAAGTCAACTCTGCTTAACACCAGAACCAAATACTGTTTCACTCTACTTGCCTCCCTCCTCCCTCATCATTAACAAGAGCATAAGACCCATGTGGACAGTGACTGTTTTACCCCTAATTTTGTGGGTTAGGATAGACCTGACACATAGCAGTCATTTAATAAAGGCTTATTGACTTACTATTAACTCTTCAAATATGATAATCCATTTACTTTCAAATAATATTTCTGCCTCAATTTTAATTTTTAACCCCTATATTTTTAGACAACGCAATGAGAATTTCATAGATATTTTGCTATGACTGTTCAAGCAGAGATTTGCAGTTCTCATGATCATCTGTTGAATCATTTTATTTGACCCATAACTTTTCTTGCCTGCTAGTCAAATCCTCTGCCTTGATACTTCTCAATGGTACTACCCTTTATCTCTAATCCTACTGATATCTACCTGCCAGATCTATAGAACTATCTCTTTTTTTCAGAGGTTTCAACCTTTTTCACATTACAAATGTATCTTAGGCTTCACAGTTATTTAATTCATTTCTCAATTTAACAAATTTATATTCAAATTCAGGCACATTCTATTGAGAATAAACAATATATACAAATATAAGTCAATGCAAAGTTATTTATTTATAAGGGAAAATAAGTCAATTCAGAAAGTAATATGAGATAAAAGAATGCTAATATAATATATGGTCAATAATGTAAAAAAATAGTTATTTTAATTTTTTGTCAGCTCATGGCTCAACCAGACTTTCCCTTTGCTATCAGCCATGTACTTAGTAAGGACCACAGAGCTACCTTACAAATATTCTTATTTCCAAAATTTCTAGTACTAGATTTCCAGAATTATCCTATGATGCCCAGTATATTCTCTGTCTAGCTTGTCTTCCCTTATTGTCATTAAAAAGAAATGTCCGACCATAGCCCCAACCAATTGGGAATACATACATACATACATACACACATATATATAAAATGTGTACTCATTTGTATGTGTATGCGTATATGTATAATGCATGCATGTATGTGTATATGTATGTATAAGTATTCACAATACACTTTACATATATACATACCATATATGCATATACACATACTATATATAGTCTCTTAATATATCTATAGTTATGTATTCTAACTCATACATAGATTGATTCAAATCATTGCTTTCCTGACTCCAAATTTTCACAAAGGTTTGCTATTGCTTCATTACTTTGCTAAAAATTGTCTTTAAAAGGTATAGGAATGCTTTGAAATGATTTGAGTTTGCTCAGAGGAATTTTTAGTTAATTTGCTTTTCCATAGCTCACAGCTCAAAGAAATATTTCTATAGTAAACTAGGCTATTTTCTTTCCTAAATAAGAGGAAATTAGTTCTAAAAATGGTCGGCTTTTTCTTCAAATGTTAGTTTTAATGCTATCCAATTCAGAAAATGGTAGCTAGCTAACATTCATAAACTATTTTAAGTTTTGCAAAGTCTTTTAGAGTTACTATCCAATTTGACTCTCACAATCATTCTGTGAGGGAGATGCTATTATCATCCCTCTTTTGAAGATGAAGAAACTGAATCTGAGTAGTTAAGTGACTTTCACAGCTTCATACAGCATGGTAACTCTCTCATGTGGAATTCAAACTCAGATCTTCCTGAATATATCTCCAGCATTCAATCCACTATGCCACCTATGCATATTTTTTTAAGCACATTACTCTGTGCAAAGACAATGTTTAGATATTGGTAACATGATGCTAGTACTATTTTCAAGAAAGCACTCTTAGTTGAACCTATATAGAAGCAAAGAAGGAAGGTTCATGAGAAAGAAACCACATCAGTTTTCTGCTTTAGCTGTCAGGAGTCTGAAACCCATAGAAGGCTTTTCCTAGAAGTGAGAGCAGAACCATCATAAGTCCCAGTTATCTTGATAATCCCAAAGGGAAGTTAAGGAAGGTCTTGTCTGATGATAGGCAGATAATGGACATCTTTTTGGAATCACACAGCTCCTCCAGGACTTTGGCTAAGGTGTAAGGTAGTTGCTAAGATATCTGCAGTAACTGGATAAAGTTAGCATTAAGGAATTAGACAGCAAGCTGATTAGAAGGGGTGGGGTGAAGGAAAGGAAATAATTGAGTTGGAAACACATGAAATGAATAGACTTCAATGTGAATTCCAAGATCCGTCTTCCTCATATGTGTAAACCTTTCTGATTCTGTTTCAAGACCCTTCTTCTTATCCTAAGGTGAGTGGGAAAATAGCATCCTCTTGGAGTTCTCTTTGCCTTGTTTCATTGTTTTCTTCCCTGACATCGGTTACAGGCTACCAAGGCAAATGGACCTATCTAGCAGCTGCTGCTTCCAATGGCCTTTGGTAGAGAGTACAACCAAAACCACTACATAGACCCTGCCAAACTCAGCTAGACAGTCTCAAAAAAAAAAAAAACTAGTGCAGTTCAAAATACCCTGAAACAACAGTATTCAGTAGGACTCTGTTCCAGTTCTTAGAAGTAGGTGCCCCTCACCCCAAAGAGCAAATATAAAGTCCCATTTATCAGCTTGACCAAAACACTTGGGAAGCTGATGGGAAGCAAATGTTATGAAGAAATTTGGAGGGAGTGCTTCTAGCAGTGGTTGATCTATCCTTTAACCAATATTTTTATGTAGTAGTAGCTCCAAAAGTGATTTTACATTCAGGGATTTTCCAAGGAGGCTATGTACCAATGCCCCACCAAAGTCAAGGGAAAGGATTATCCCTGGTGAACTTGACTAGGATGATTTCTTCCTGATGGTAGACCTGGCTGATCTTTAAGTTTCCAAAACTCAGCATGGTATCAAAAGATACCTCCTCAAAAAAAATCTCAGTGAACTTCCTTTCCTGAAGGCAGAAACCTCTTCTGGGTACCTGTCTACCAAAGAAGGCAAAAGAATATCCTCCAGGAAGGGAACTCTAGCTTTTGATCTCAGTTTTGGACATTCCTGATTTCCTCTTACCTGAAAAGTGTTTGAGCTGCTTCCAGGCAATGTTTCATTCTACCTTTTCAGATTCCCCAGGCACAGGAGAACCTCCAAAGCAGAGCGGCTAGTCACTATCAAATAATTCCACCAGGTAGGGGGGAAGGTCCCCTCTAATCAGCTGTGACCTGAGCGGGGAGAAGGGAGCATGGGATGGGGGGAATGGGAAGATTCTGAGGCAGCCAGAGGAGGAGGCCCAGTCAGGCAAGAGGCACTAAGAGTAAGTGCCCAGGCCAGAATGGGTATGGTGGAGTGGGTACAGAGTAGTTAGTCTAATCTCCACAGAGGGAGACTAAAAGGCTGTGTGAAGTGACCTGGCTAGGGGTATGGTTTGGAGGAGGAGGAGGGCCCAATATGGAGTCAGACTCCCCCTACAAACTCTTCCCCTCTGCAGAACAACTCAGCATAAAATGAGCCAATCCATATGCTCTTTCTCCTCTCCCTGTCATTAATCTCATGGAGGATGTGGGTACTGCCCCTCACCTCTGGCCCCATTGGAACCAAGGAACCAGGACTACTTAAGAAGCAGTATTTTTCATTTCCCTCTCCTCTGAGATCCCCCGTGCATCTCTGCATCCTGGACATCCTGTCATAGGCCAATTGTCAAACTCAACTTGTTAGAGTTACAGAAACACACTGGAACCATGTCATAGACATAATGATTGAAAAAAGGACATCCATTCCAAATTTTATAAAGAAACAAAGTTTCTGATTGATCCATTCTCTTTGCTTGGTTCAACAGCACATGGTATTGATGTAGGCATCAGACATTTGGGGTCAAGATCACCCTTTTCTTTTCCTACAGGGCAGACAACTCTTGACAAGACACTCTTGGGGAATCTTTTCTCTTCCTGTCTCAAAGTCTATTAAGAAAGGTACCTATCGTGACTGCAGAATGGGCCAACTGAACATCCTCTGAACATCCCATCCTGTATCATGGGATCATCATTGCCCCCATGGTGCCTGGACTTGGATACAAAATAGTGTGACATAATCTCATCTTCAAATCTGCAGCCTTTGTGCATAAAGATACAAGAAATTTGTAAAAGGTAACTGCTAAGAAGGATCATTGTGATTAGTGAAGAAAGTATTCAACTAACTTGTGAGGTTTAATTTTGGAAAGAACATTGAAGCATTACTAATATTTATTTACAAAAGGGATAATTACTCAACTTATCTAAAAGGGACAATAATAATGATCTTGAAAGCCACTAAAACTAACTGTACTGTAGTCTTGTCCAATTTACCAGTAACCTCAAATTTCAAACTTTCTATTTGGTTGTTTAAATGATATTTATATCATATTCATTTCTACATATATTACTTGTAATAAAAGTATTTTAATAAAAAGTAAATAATAGAAGAAAAATGACTACACAAAAGTAAAAAACATCAATTGAATTTTATGACATATATGATATTCCACATCCATAGTCCTCCTCCCCAATGAAGAAGAGAGACACATCTTTTTTTTCCCCTTTCTGGATCAAGCTTGGGCAATGAGCTGAGTTCAATTTCTTTTTGTTGCTGTTGTGATTTCTGTTCATATATTTTATTGTTATTACTATTCATATTTACATTATTTCTTCATCAGTTCCTTCAAATCCATAGCCAATGATCTTCAGAATTTGGATCACTTTAGGGTTCCATCCAGTCATATAGGAAAAATTTCTGATTAGGACTGGCAGTAATGGAAAGTTGAAGAAATTCATTCCCCAGTTTATTTTTCTCACATCACTCACATTCTGAAGGAACCAAAATGTCTGAGTTTTGTCAACATGAAGAGAGGTCCCATATGAAGTTCAAAGACAATTGAAAAGCCTAGCTAGTTCCAAATTATATAGCCAAGAAAACATCCATCACATACAAGTCAAGATACACAAAGTAAATTGAAATATTTTTGTCTTTATTTTTAAAATGCTACTGACTTGTAATATAGTTTGCATGTTTATCCCAATAATCCCATACCTTTTTTAAAATAAACATTTGCATATAAATTGCTTTGAATAATATGCTATCAACTCTGGAGGGAAGAAGAAATTTGAATTAATTTTAAGCCTATTTTAGCTTTGCAAGTCTAAAATTTACTATTGAAATGAAATCTCTTGAAAAATTTCAATCTTGTGAATATCGTCTCTTGAAATTCTAAGGCTTTTTAAACCTATGATTGTTCTCTACCTACAGAATGATGTAGACTAAAGGGTGACCTTGGTATCCTACCTAACTTAACAAAGGAAACTGATTTGATAGTAATTTTTCTTTGGTTAGAATGGGACTATCCTAAACCCATGGAATCAAGTTATGTCACAATTGGAAGGAGTGATCTGCTCTAAACCATATGTCAATACTAACCTACTATACAATATTTGCTGAAGATGTTGATTGAAATAAAACCTATTGCCTCTCAAGATTACCTAAAAATAATCTAGTTTACTTTTGCATATCTCTAAATTTTAGAAAGATTTCCCTTACATAGAGTCAAAATCTGTCTCTCCAACTGCTACCCATAATTCCTGCTTTTGTGTTCTGGGGACAAGTAAAATAAGCCAAGTGTCCTTTTGATAATATAACTTTAAAAGACCTGAAGACAACTATACTTTCAGTATCAAACCTCCCCTTTTTCTAGTTAAATAACTCCAGTTTAATAGAAATGATTTTCATAGGACATAATTCAAAACATAGATCATCTTCCCAGTGACCTCTAGTTAATAAACATTGATTAATCAATCAATCAATTAATTAATTAATTTACTTTTAATTTACAACATTGAGCTTCACAATCCCATGAGTTCCAAATTTTCTACCCTTACTCACCTCCCTCAGCCATCCCATGACAGCATGCAATCTGATATAGGTTATATAAATGTCTTCACATTAAACAATAGTAAAATTGTAAAGAATTATGACCAATGGAGTAAACACTGAGAAAGTAGGAAAAAAACAAAAAACACAAAAGAGAGGGAGAAAGTAGTTTGCTTCAATCTGCATTTGGACTCTAGTTATTTTCTCTGGATGTAGATATAAATAAATTTACAAAAAAGAATTTTCATTAAGCACAAGCTCCAGTCTTTGGTGATGCCAGGACCAGATGAGGCACCTCATGGAGGAGTGCAAAATGAAGAGATGTAGGCAAGGAGGATCAGTGAAACTGAGCCAATTTATTCATCTGAAGGTCTAAGTATATATAGAGAAAAAACTATATTGTCATGCATAGTCAGTAGAGTCTTTGAGTGCTACTTTCTTGGAATGCTTCCCTGTTCCCTAGTTCTCATACATGATTGCCTCATTCTCTAATCTTGGTTATCATGGTACAAGAGACAGGCAGAGATGTTCTGGGAACACTGGGCAGGATGTTCTGGGATGTTCCAAGAGCCTCCCTTTCATGGAGGAGTGGTGAGCAAACATTCTTCTAATGTGAGCCCTTGGGGTGAGAAAAGGCAAGAGAAACTCTGTCCTAGATTCCTCAACCTGGAACAGACTCCCTCAGAGGTGGCCCTCTACATCTCCTCCTTCTTGTTTTCCATGGAGTTGAAGTTGGTGGATGTCTGTCCCTATAATCTTGGCCCATGATGAAGCAAATTTTGTAGCACAAGGAATAACAAAGCATATTATAATTATTATTATATACAGTATACAGTGTATATACACTGATATTATATACAGTTGACACACAGTACACTGATATACATAATTATATAACAATGCTAACCAAGTGAGAAGGGAAGTCCCATGGCAGGTATGTTTTGGAATATATTGGTCACATCCAATTTTTCCAAAATTTCTCAAGCTAGGTTTTTAAGGTCGGCCCTGGAAAAGTGACTCTTGGCAATAGTATGAGTTATATTGGACAAGAAAGATAAAACCATTGAAAAATTGCTGTTTTACCCAATGCCTTCCAGATGATTCTTTACCTTATTCCATTCTACCATACTTGAATTATAAGGCATGGGCATAACATACAATATAGAGAAATGATAATCGTATTTCAATGTAGAACAAAACTCCTTTTCCTCAAACTTGACTCTCAAAAATTCTCCTGTTTCTTTTAAAGCACCTAATTTTTGCTTGAAATCTCTACCTATTTTAACTCATTACCTAAATGCAATGCTAATTGTTCTAATACATTGATCTTATGCAAAAGATCCTTATCTATATTGTGTTTTGTTGTAAAGGCTTAGAGATATTTTTTGACTAACATATTGTTCAGTTCACTAACATATTGTGCAGTTTGGATTAATATTTTCTGATAACTCATTAACATATTGTGCATTTTGGAGTTTTTCTTAGTAGAGAAAATGCAGGCACAGTGGCTGAAATTATCAACAATAGTAGGGAAGTGAGTCTACTAACAAGAAGTCTGACAAACCTTTCTCTCCTTTTTTTAAGAAATCAGAAATTTGGAGTGGCTAGGTGGTGCAGTGAATAAATCACTGGCCTGGAGTCATGAGCACCTGAGTTCAAATCCAGCCACCAACACTTAACTCTTACTAGGCATGTGACCTTGGGAAAGTCACTTAACCCTGATTGCCCTGCTTTCTCCTATCCAAAAAGGAAAAAAAAAGAGAAAGAAATCAGATATTTTTGTAATGCATATCTCCCTGAAGTTTCATACCAATCATGAATTAAATTAGTTGGAAAAAAGCAAAGGAAGGTTGTCCAACAATTACTACAACAGAATGTACACATCGAGTAAGAGTACAATTAATGCAAGTAATAGTCCATACATAGGAGTCATATATAGATATGTGTATCCACAATTCCATTGGAAAAGGAGTCTTGTCCTAAGTATACCTGATCAACCCTTCCAACAAGGACTTTTAAAGCCAAACTAACATTCTTTGCCAATTCTTTCACAAATTGACCAGGTTGTATTTTGCTTAGTGAAGAAATAGAAGACACAGTTGCTGATGTTAAGAGGGAAGTTATGGCAATTAGTCCCTTGATTAAAAGTCCAGAAATCACTTTTGTGTAGGTTCCACCAAAGTCTTAAACCAAAAGAGGGTGGCTCTACAAAGAGTACAATGACATCATACCACTAATACATTGTGTAAGGGTATACATTAAACAAGTAATGTTCCATTGGAGGGTAGTATCATCGTGTGAAAAGGTGAGATACTAAGCTACTTCTTCTTGGGTTGTCTTTGTGCAAGGGATTCCCCCAATCCTCTTTCTCCAAATTCTCAGTTTCTTCATCTTGGCAATGAGGTGTGGAACATGTTCATATATTCTGTTCTGGTATCCTCATTTGTCATTCGGCAGCATCTGGAAAAACATAAGCACATTCTTGCCCCCACAGTACTAAATCTCAACATTACCTTCATTTTGGGAGTATGCACTTTTTCAATTTTATTTTCTGCTGGTGTATGCAAAGTTTTAGTGATGAATAAAAAATTAGGGCGTATAAGGCAGTAGCTAGTTGCCTTTGTGGTATATTAGTCTTTTTATTTTTTTAAATAAGTAAATAAGTTTTTTATTTCTGTATTCACTGTCTCACGTATAACTTAAACAGTGGGATTGTAACATAGGTCTAATTACATTTTTCACCACTTTCCCTGTCTAAAGGGAAGTAAAGGTAAATGAAAGAAAAGTATCTATTGTGACATGTATATAGGATAACTTACCAAAGGGATGATAATGGGCTCATCCATTCCCTGTGAGTTAACTGTGATTAGTGGAGGAGTAATAGAGATAACACATTGAGGACAGCTTTTAATGTTCTGTATAGCTTGTTCCTATGGCATTGTTTACCTAGAGTATGTACATTTGGTAAAAATAAGAGTGAGATAATATAGCTCTATGAATATTTTGGAAAAAAAGAGTTGGTAAAATTGGAACTTTTTTATTAATAGTCATTTGATTTTGAGAAAGAGGTCAAGGAAGTGAAGAATGAGCTCTAATATTATACACACACATACATACATACATATATATATATATACATATATATGTATATGTTGAGACCTCTGTCTTATGAAAGTTTACAATTTTTGAAAAAGGTTACAAAGATCTATATTCTGTGTGTGTCTTTAGGTGTATCAATATGTTGACACACATATGATGAATATTTGCTATTTGTCACAATATTAAGGGGAGAAGAAAAATCATTTAACAGTAATATCATAGCTGAAGTGAGTATTAATAACTTTATAATTATTAGCATCAATGTAGTAGGCTATATTACTAGTTTTAATATTTGTAAATGATTACCAAACTTTTATAAAAAAATAAGTGAAAACTTGTAACATGGTAGCTCTGTTTTTTACCTTAAAGCAAAAACAAACTTAATTTTTTTTTTGGTTTTTTTTGGAGGTCAATTGGGATTAAGTGACTCGCCCAAAGTTACATGGCTAGGAAGTGTGTCAAGAGTCTGAGGCCAGATTTGAATTCAGGTCCCCTTGACTCCAGGGGTGGTGTTCCATTCACTGTGTCACCTAGCTGCCCCTAAACTTTTAAAATTGAGACGCATTAAAACCAAGTTGTTGTAAAATATCCTTATGTAACATACGTCTCCAAAGGATTATTACCAAACTAAATGTCTAGTTAATTGCAGAATTTCTTGGATTATAACATTTTTTTTAGTCAAAACTGTATGATAATTGAATCTTATCACAGTACTTTAACAGCTATTAGTTTTAGTAGCCCTCTAAACAATAGGAACATCTTAAGGTGAGCATTAAGTAGTTCGTATTTCTGTACATGTTCTAATTCTTGATGAAATATAATATATTTCTGAGTAAGCTAACACAAAAGAGTTCATATCTTTTATTGACTACTTGCTCTGATCATAAAAAAAATTTTGTTGTAGGAAGGAAAAAAGTAGGAATGTTTGGATTAAATATACGTTTAAGTGCTTTTTATCTTAAATATCAATTTTCACCAATCACAGGTTAGAGCCCATTACAGTTAATTTTATTCTCACAGAGCTGTAATAAATAATAAACATTTACTAGATCTCCAACACATAAGGGATTCCATTTAACATTTTCTTTCTCAAAATTAAACTTGTCTTGGTGTAGAGGCCAATTGTTAGAAATACTTTTTAATATTTTGTAACTTCTTAGGGAGTTAGGTTCATTATTTAGGAACTACATAACTAAAACAAGTTCCTTTCTCAGGCAGATGACTTTGCCTAAAGAGATAGTGCCTAGTGGCCTTGGCAGATTTACAAAATAAGGAGAATGGATCCTGGGGAGGGATCAATGGTGATTAACCTGTTTTGTCAAATCTCATACATGCAGGAGGAATGTTTTGAATGGGCAGAATTAATCTGAATAAAGTTTTCATTCAATCCCCTCCTTTCCACACACAGTAATCAATTAACAACGTTAGGTTTTAGCACAAAAACAATAAAATAGCTTAGTTACCAATTTTAGAAGTTCCATAACCGATAGCCAAATAGTTTTAGCCATAACCTCCTCTTCAACTACAGGCAAAGATGGAAATACCTGGTTTGCTATATGGCAGATATAACATTATAAGACAGGGTTTAGCAGAATTGCTGAAGTGACAGAACTGTTTTAAAGCAATTTATTTCCTCTATTTTTTAGTTTCAATAAAATTTAGATTAAAAAATTTGCTTTATTTAACATTATTTCTGGCTAACAAAGATCACTAAATTTTTACTATATAACAGAATTTTACTATAGTTTAGGAAGAGCATAATTACACAATATTATAACATTAATTGCATTTCCAAATCATCACTTGCAAAAATTATTGATAGAAAGCTAGGCTTATCAAGTGCAGAGATTTTTCTCCTCTCCTCACAGCTGCAGATTCTAATTTTGGATTCAGGGCTTTGAAAGGAGAGACTCATCTGCTTGCTTAAAGTTGTGAGCTTCAGAGTGCCCAGGGCTGTTTTAGTGGGTTGTTGTAGCAAGTGCTAGTTGCTGCTAGTATGCTTCCTCTCTTTTGCAATATTGGAGAGGATAACTCAATTCCGTATTATTCTTCAGCACTCTCTTTTTCAATCTGATCTGGGAAGAGAGGCTTTAATACATATTTGTAAAATGTTTTCAGCTATTTTAACTTTTACTTCAGCAAATTTCATTTCTATGTTTATTCCTTAAAAACTTCTTTGAAAGTGAGAGCTTTTAACTCACCAGTTATAGAGCAAGGAGACTTTGGAAAATCCAGTGGTGCTGTGGCCCCACTTCCCTGTACTGGAGAGCCCAAAGCTTCACCTCTGAGGTGTCTGTTTTTCATATCTTTGTAACTGCAATATTTGCCTTAGTGCCAAATAGTATAATAAATTCTGACTTATTATTAGCATCAAATTAGGAGTGACACTTTTCACAATTCAAAAAATAACCAGAATGAATTAAATTGACTATCAGTTTCATTTTGATACACAAAAGTTTTCTCTTTTAGATGAGGCAGGAAATGGTTAAATGCTAATTAGTCTGCCTCTTTGATCTGAGGGGAAAATATCCCCTTTTTATTTTTTATCACTTTCTCTGCATTAACTTGGCCTGAGCTGAAATGGATAGAAAGAGATTTTCAAACCCTTTAAAAATCCTAAAACTTCTGTTCACACGTTTCATGTAAATAGTTTATACCTTTCTTAAACTTCCTACCCATGCTCCTGTCTTTGCTACATGCTTAAAACCTATTTCTTTCTAATTCTGATCTGACACTTCTACACTTTTTGACTTGCCATTATCATCCTATAATCCTATATAATAAAATACTTTTTTCCCTCTCTCTCTCCTCTCCAGCCAGCCTCTTGTGTTCTGGTGGGAAAGAAGGGAGAGAGGGAGTGAAAGAGATAACAGCACCCCAAGGAAAATCTAGTTGCATTGTAAATCTTATAGAATGACAAATTACTTATGCTTACACTCTTTCACACAGAGACACAAAAACAAAACAGATAGATAAAGAAAATGACAGGAAGAGTGCACACACTTAAAATTGTTAGAGCTCTTCTGCAGAAATCAGAAATTTTCTTGGCACTTCAGATGGTAATGTAGACCAGGTAAAACTTACTTGTTAATTTTCTTCTTATATGTTTCTATAGTTTCAGACTGTGTAGAGACCACTGCATTACACTTAATTGTTTGAGCCATCCTTGGGACTTTTATTTCTTATGTTAAACACATATTTAATATATTCCATAGAAAAAGGCAGAAATAGGGAAATTCTGGGGTCCCTCTTCTTTTAATCTTTCACTCATTTGTTTCCCTATTGTCTCCCATTTAACCAAATCCCTTTGGAATTGGTAAATTTACCAATTTACCACCCTTTGGAAACCAGGGGCAACGTTTCACACGCACTAAAAACTCCAGCTGTTCCTTTGTGACAGCAAATGCTCTTTTTTCCATTACTTGAAACACTTAAAGATATTGTTCCTGATATTTTAACTGTACTCCATATATGTGACCCATGGTGAGAGAAAGTTTTAATATGTCTTGTTTCTTGTCCCTACTCACCCACTAAGCCTGGCAACCCTTTTAGCCCTAAGACTACTAAAAGATTTCTGGCCTATAAACTATTCATTTTAGCCCTAAGAATGCTGAAAGATAGGTGACTATCACTTCCTCACCTCTTCCACAACACTGCAGCCACTGAGGTAGCTCTTTTGTTGAGATTTTTCTTCTCCAACTTCCCAAAGAAGCCACTCCTCTCACGCCTTCTTTCAGGTCCTTATTAGGGAGCCACTTGATGGCAGTAGCAGGTGAGGCACCTCATGGAGGAGTGTGGAATGAAGAGAAGTGAAGCAGGTAGGTCAGTGAAAACTTAGACAATTTATTCATCTGAAGGTCCAAGTATATATAGAGAAAAAATTGCATAATCATGCAAAATCAGCAGAGTCTTTGAGAACTACTTTGTGGAACACTTCCTTGTGACCAAGTTACCATACATCTCATACATGATTGCCTTGTTCTCTAATTTTGGTTATCATGGTACAAGAGACAGTCAAGGATGTTCTGGGAACACCAGGCAGGATATTCCGGGATGTTCTGAGAGCCTCCCTTGCACAGAGGAGTGGTGATCCAACTTTCTGATAGTATGAACCCTTAGGGGGGAGAACAGGCAAGAGTCAAACTCTGTCCTAGATTCCTCAACCTGGAATGGACTCTGTCAGAGCTTGCCCTCTACACTTTGGGTTTATCAAACAAGAGATTACTATAGTCATTGACTGCTATGTGTTGTGTACCTATTTGTTCCACTGATCCACTATTCTATTCTTCTGATCACTACACTATTCCTCAGCCAGTGCCAAGTAGTTTTTATGACTGCAGCTTTATAATACATTAATGAAAATTCTTGATAAAATTAGACTCCAAGGGCTGATGCATCCTTACAAAGGCAAGGTGTAGATGACCTTAGAATTTCCCTCATCCTTAGCTATATGTACTTATGTAGTATCTGCCCCTCACCCTAGCCTGATTTTTTATGTTTCATTCAGGAAAGTTAGATTACTACCATTCAGGCTTAAACAATCTCCAAACCACCAAATCCCTTAAAAGATATGTTTACCTTATGAAATTCTTTTTGTGATGCAGATATTGCACTGATACCTAAAACAGGAAGAGCCAAAACTGAGAAAGAAAATTATATACCAATTTCCCTCATGAATATAGAAGCAAAAATTTTAAACAAAATATTAGCCAAAAGATTAAAGCAACTTATCATGGGAATAATACACTTTTATCAGGTACAATATATTCCAGGAATGAAAGGCTGGTTCAATATTAGGAAAACTATGAGTATAGTCAATCATATCAACAACAAAACTAGTAGAAACCATATGATTATCTCAATAGATGGAGAAAAGGCTTTTGACAAAATACAATAACCATTCCTATTAAAAACACTAGAAATCATAGGAATAAATGTAGTCTTCCTTAAAATAATAAGCAGTATCAATCTAAAACCATCAGTAACTATTATATGTAATGGGGATTACCTGGAAACATTTCCAATAAGATCAGGGGTGCAAAAAGGATGGCCACTATCACCCCTCTTATTCAATTTGGTACTAGAAATGTTAGCTGTAGCAATGAGAAGAAAAAGAAATCAATGGAATTAGATTAAGCAAAGAAGAAACTAAGCTATCACTCTTTGTAGATGATACGATGATATACTTGGAGAATCAAGTAAAAAAATTCTTGAGATAAATAAATTTAACAAAGTTGCAGGATATAAAATAATCCCACATAAATCCTCAGCATTCCAAAATGTCAGTGGAATTTATGAAAATAAATGGTAAGGAAGGTGGCCAAGTCATACCAGATTTTGAACTGTGTTATAAAACAGCAGTCATCAAATCTACATGGTACTGGCTAAGGAAGAGAGTAGTAGATTAGTGATAGATTAGGTATGTAAGACACAGTAGTCAATAACTATAGTAATCTACCATTTAATAAACCCTAAGACTACATTCTCTGGGATAAGAACTCATTATTTGACAAACTGCTAGGAAAACTGGAAAATAGCATTGGAAAAACTGGGCATAGACCCATTTCTTAAACAGAATACCAAAGTAAAGTCTAAATGTGTTCACAATCTAGATGTAAAGGCTGATACTATAAGCAATCTAGGAGAGCAAGGAATGGTTTACCTGTCAGATTTATGGAGAAGGAAAGAATTTATGACCAAACAAGAGATAAAGAACATTATGAAATGCAAAATTGGGAATTTTCATTGCATTAAATCGAAAAGGTTTTGTACAAACAAAGCCAATGTAATCAAGATTAGTAGGAAAGTGGAAAATAGGGAATTTTGACAACCAGTGTCTCTGATAAAGGCCTCATTTCTAAAACATACTGAGAACTGAGTCAAATTCATAAGAATACATGTCATTACCCAACTGATAAATGGTCAAAGGATTTGAACAGGCAATTTTCAGAGGAAGAAATTAATGATATCTATAATCATATGAAAAAATGCTCTGAATCACTATTGATTAGAGAAATGCAAATCAAAATAACTCTGAGGTACCACATCTCACTGGTTAGATTTCATAACATGACAAAACAGGGAAATGATAAATGCTGGAGAAGATGTGGGAAAATTGAAACACTAATGCATTGTTAGTGGAGTTGTGAACTGATCCAACCATTCTGAAAAGCAATTTGAATCTATGCCCAAAGGGCTATAAAAATGTGCATACTCTTTTACCCAGCAATATCACTTCTAGGGCTGTATCCCAAAGAGATCCTCCTCCTCCTCCTCCTTCTTCTTCTCTTCCTCTTCCTATGGAAAAATATTTCTAAAGAAAAGCACACTCAATTTCAATGATTAAAATAAAATACTTGGGATAATATTTTATATAGACCCAGTTTTAGATAAATTTCTTGAGTCTTCTGTGTAGACTTGAGGATAGAGAAAAGAAAGAGAAGTGAAATGTACTTTATTACTTTTTCTTTAAGAAATAAAAATGGCTACAACATTCACTTTGTTTCTATTCCAATGATACCTCATTGTAGGAAACAATAAAGATAGTTAAAAAATAACACTACCACTTTTCCCTATCTTTGTAGACAATTGAAATGGCAATATTTATCACTGAAAATTTCAGCAATGTACTTGATTGTGTCTCTTTTGCTATGGTCTTAGAAAACATACTTAAAATCACTTTTCTTTTATTTTTGTGTAGAATTCTCCCTAGTAACAAATTCAACTATTACAATAATAGAGTCTCAGATGATAGTATAGAAAACCACATTGCAGACCCTTTAAAAGTACAAGATGTTGACATTCTAGAGTCATTTTCTCTGTGGGAAGTAGAAGACAAATCAGTTGTTCTTTCATTCTTTATAATGTGGTGACTCCAGGAGAACTTTTTCTAAGATCTTCTTGGTCTAGGAATATATTAAAAATGAAGCTGAAATCCCCTGCTGGATATGCAGGAATATTTATACACAGGACTGTTGAAAGAAGAAAAAAATACTATAATGTAAGTTAGTAATTTTTTTTGTTATGTAACCTAGGGCTACATTTTTCTTTTTCAGAGTAAACAATAACTTCTTATTAGGGGTTTAAGTACAAACTCACCTCTAGAGCTGATTTGTGCCATAGGTTATCCCTTCTTCTGTTCTATGACAGCTATATTGTTGGAAAATATCACCATTCAAGGAAGTTATTAAAGTTATGTTTCATCTGTTCATACTAATTGTATGAAGAAATTATATTGCCTGGCTGGAAGAGACATTTTGGGATGGGCAAATAGGAATAGATAATGAATAGTATCTTTTACTCAATAGGTTATGAATTAATTCCATGTAAATATTAATCTCACAATAATTGGTGCATTGTAATTGTTAGACATGAATAATTCTCTATTAATTTAAATATTTGGGTGTTGTTAAAATTATGGTGTTAAAATAAAAAGGCTTAAAATTCTGTTTCTTTCTGCCAAACCAATTCAGCTCTTTATAATCTTGACTGACAGCTATCATAGAATTAAAATAACTAATAATAATTTCAATTGTTTTTTTTTAATTTTTATTGTTATTCCATTATTCATTATATTTGATCTCCATAGTTCTCAGAAAAAGCTAACAAAGATAGTGACAGACAAGAATTGTAACAGAAGATGACTCCAGCCTTCTACGTGCAATGCATGAATCCCAATGATATATTAAGAATTCTTATTGTCACTAGGAAAAAGAATTTTTAATGCTTCCTAGTTTTTTTGAGATGTTTAAAAAATGTGGTCCATCTTGGAGTACTTTTTAAAAATTATAATTGTGGTTCAATTATTTTGTTTCAAGGTTGTTTATACCATTTCAATAATTAAAGTGTTACTTTAATAATCATTCTTGGCATGGGAGTGTCATTGAGTTTTTGATGACTATACCAATAGAGCATAAGTTCTAGCAGGGCTGTAACATAGAAGAAAAAGTTGACTTGTTCTACTTTCTCTCACAATGCAGGATTAAGAAAAATGGATGGAGTGTAGGTAGGCTGACCTTAGGTGAATGCAAGGAAAATAGATTAAAAATTAAGATTTTCCCAAAAGAAAATTAATTTTCTGAAAAGTTACATTATCAGTGCAGGCCTTTAAATATAAATTTTATGAATACTTGTAGAGATTAAAATCAACATATAGTTTGAATGTAGATTGGTTTAGGTAACCCCTTTGCCAACCCTGAAATTCTCTGAATTATGTGTTATTGCCTGAAGGTGGGAACTAAGAAAATATACTTGGTTATTATCATCACTGTGTCAGCTTAAATATGTTTTTTAAAAGGCAGATCAACAATAATTAAAATCAAGAAGATATAAAAATAGTTTTAAGAATAGTCAAAGAAGTACACAAAAAGATTAACATAATAATCATTGACATTGAATATTCAGTGGAAAATCTTAAGAAAATAATGGAATCTATGAGCAAAATGATGCCTTTGATGAAGTGTTAAAATAAGGTGTCAGTGAAATCAAGAATGTCAAGACAACCTGATGATTCTCCTTCTATAGACACACACTCATACACACATGTGCACACACACACACCTGATTAAAGTGTTTGGATACTATATTGTATATCTATATCTACATCTACATCTATCTATCTACCTATGAAAATTGTTCGCAAATGTGAATTTCCTAAAGGCAGGAAAATGAGGATCTTTAAAATCTACATCTCACCACTCTCAGAGAAATACCACAAATTTAATTGAACCAAAATTTTTTTTAGAGTTTATGGGTCAAAATCTGGGTTTTCTGAACAAAAGAGAGCAAATATCACCATCCATGAAGAAGCAAATAATATTTCAGAAATGCCCACTTCAAATTTGCAGCATTTCTCCATGAGGATGAGGAATGAAAGAAATTGAATTGCAAAAGAATTAAATACAAAAACAAGCTTTCAACCTTTCACTTTCACAAGGAAAAACTAAGTTGTTAATATATTCAGACACTTGTCATATTTACATGAGAAAAAGATGAATATGGTCAAGGTTACATAATACACTAATAAAGTAAGGAATAAAGAAGTTTCCTGAAAATCCCTTCTTAAAAAGGGAAAAGGGCCAACACAGATAAAAATATTTGTCTCAGATCTTTCTTGTGGTGGCAAAGAATTGGAAATTGAGGGGATGTCTATCATTTGGGGAATGGTTGAATAAATTGTAATACATGAACATAATGAAATATGATTGTGCTATAAGAAGTGGTGGGCCAGAAAATATCAGAAAAGATTTACATGAACTAATGCAAAGTGACATGAGCAGAATCAGGAGAACATTTTACACAGTAACAGTGACATTGTGACATGATAAACTATGAATGAGTTAGCACTTTCCAGCAATACAACCCAAGACAGTTCCTAAAGACTCATGATGGAAAATGGTACCTGCATCGAGTAGGGATGGGGGAAGGGATAAACTGATGGTGTCTGAATGAAATTGAAGCTCACTATTTTCATTTTCTTTATTTTTTTCCTGTTTTCTTTTTTTTCTGCAAACTATACATTTTTTATGGTGAACTTTCTTCTTTCACAACTTGACTAATATGGAAATATGTTTCACATCTTTGTTCAAGTATAATCTATATCAAATTGCTTACTGTCTTAGAGAGGGAGGGAAATGGAGGAAGGGAGCAAATTTGGAACTCAATTTTTATACAAATGAATGTTAAAAGTTCTTTATATGTAGTTGGAAAAAATAATACTAAATATAAGAAAATCTCATTTTACAAAAATGCCATTGCGGAACAGGCAGAAGTAAACAGTACTAATTTCTTGTGAAGGCGCTGCTTTAAAGGGCAAAATAAAAAGAGATGCTACAAGTTTTCTCTCCCCAATAAGCCTGGCCTTTTGTCTCCCACAAATATAGAGTTCAGGGGAAAATGCTTGGCTTAACTCAGAGTCCAATGTAGTGAGACACATCTGTGAGATATATGTATGACAGTGGTAATTCACATAAAACCTGGAACTGCAAAACCAGGAGGTCCTTTCTCCACAGAACCTGCCCATAGTTCTCCTCAGTTGGGCAGCATCTCAGATGAAAAAAAAAAGCTCACCTTGACTTCCTGGGTCTCTTCCCTTTAACTCAATTTCCATAACTAGTTCCTTAATGCTATTTCCTCCCTCCTCCAGAAGAGGGAATTGAACTAAATCTTGAAAGAAACAAAAGAGTCTAAAGTCAGAGAAAGAGTACTGAAGAGTGATAATCTCAACCATGAGGAACTGATAGTATAAAAGAACAGACACAATGGGTGCATTCTCATATGAGAGAAAAAAGAAAGTAGGTCCATAGATGGAATGTGAAATGTAGGGAGGGAAATAAGTAAAAAGGAGAAAGCATAGGCAAGATAGGATCAGGTTAAGAAGTTTAAACACCTAAAAGAGGAAATTAAATTTTATTTTAGATTGGGATAGGTAGAGACCTGAGACAGGTAGACCAGTTAGAACACTATTTCAATAATCCATTTTATAATTGATCAGGATGTACATTTTGGTGGTAGCTATGTCAATGGAGAGGGCACAAATGGGAGAAATTTCATGGAGATATAAATGACAAAGTTTGGTCACAGAACAAATTTGTAGGATGAGATAAAGAGTTGAGCATAGCAATGAGGTTGCAAGCTTGAATGCCTTTGTTGTGATAAGAAATCTAGATGAGGGAATAGTTTGTAGTAAACAGATAATGAGAATTATAGTAAACATGTTGCATTTGAGATGTCTACAAGGTATGCAATTTGAGATATTTGAGTGGCAGTTAGAAATGCAGTACTATAACTTGACTGGGAGAATGGGATATGTTACATAGATCCATGAGTCATCTGCATAGAAATTGAAACTAGTAAGATGACCAAATTAATCAATCAATCATGAAATAAATATTCATTAAGCACCTGCTAAGTGCCATGCACTATGCTAAACAGTAGGTATACCAAAAAAAGTGAAAAGACAGTGCCTGACCTGAAGGAGATTACAGTCTAATGGTGGAGACAACAGGCAAAGATATGTGTGTGTATATGTAAGCATGCATGTGTATATATACACACACACAGCAAGCTATACAAAGGATAAATAGAAACTAATAGAGGAAAGTCTCTGACATTAAGAGAAGTAGAGGAAGGCTCCTTGTAGAAGATGGAATTTTAGTTGTGAATTGAAGAAAATCAGGGAGGTGAATAATTGAAGCAGAGGAGAGAAAGCATTCCAGGCATATGGGGCATGTGGAGAAAATGCTCTGAGCAGAGAGATAAAGTATCCAAGATATTGCACAAGAGAAGGAGACTGATATCAAAATGGTGAGTAATAAAGATTAAGGGAGTAGGGAAAGCTCTCAGAACATGTCATTTTGGGGGATGGAAGGAAAGGTAAAAGGCAAGATCCTTTTCTGAGGAGCTAAGGTAAGCAGATTAAATTGGAAATGTGAGACACAATTCTTCACACAGATTTTACATCATTTTCTCACACCTGCTTCCCTTTCTTACCCTACTCTGAATACCTTAATATTTAAGCTGTCAATTACTTTCACTACATTTATTTTATTATTTATCTATTCATTTATTTATCCTACTCCACCTGTGAAATTTCCCTTTCTGCCCCATATAAATATATGACTTAATATCATTTTTCTTTTCTACTCCCATTTTCTTAAATTCAATTATTTTCTGTCACTCTTTTCTAAGATATGGTCATTACTTCTTCTTGTTTGTTTTGACTCTTCTATTTTGAAATTATAGGAAGAATGATGCTGTAAATGATGAAGATGATGATGATGATAGCTACCATTTACCTAGTATTTTATCTTATATTCTGAGTGCAAATCTAGTCTCAGATACTTACTAGCTTTGTGAACATAGGCAAGTAACTTAACCCTTTTAAACTTAGTTTGCTCACCTGCAAAATGAACTGGAGAAGGAAATGGCAAACCATTACAGTCACTTTGCCAAAAAAAACCCAAATGGGGTCTTGAATAATAAGACATGACTGAAAAATGACTCAACAACAGCTTAAGTATATTAACTCATTTGATCACTTCTTGAGCTGTACTCTTTTTTTCCTTCTTTATTCTGTGTCCCTCAGTGGGTTAAAATTTCCAATATATCAGTTTTGAGCTCTCTCTTTAAACAATTTCTTTGTTATTGGTTTTATAAATCTTGTTCCTTCTTCCTTTTTTTTCTTTTGTGTCTCAATTTTAGGGATATTTCTTAAGGAAATAATGTTGGAGAGATGTGATGCAGCAGGGTAAAATTGTTATTTTGTGTCTTAAGTCTTGTGACCTTGCCCAACCTCCAAATCTCACTATGATGAGTCTCTAAACAGAAACCATGCCCACTAATCTGCTGGTTACGAATTGTAGGTCTGGGCAAGACCCTTAATCTCTCAACATTTTATTTCCTTTGTGAAAAGTGAGGGGTACGAGAATTTGGATCTAATTACTTGTGAGCTCACTTCCAGTCCCAAATTTATGAACCTATTAAAGATTTATGATAATTCAATTTGGAGGGATAATTTATTTTGTTGCTTGTCTTGTGCTTTCTTTCTTTGCTGTGCAGCTTTTTCATTTTTCTATGGTTTAGGGTGTTTGCAAAGCAACTAATCTGTTCATATCTGCTTCACCCTCCATAAGAATACTTCAAGGGCCTGTATTAAATATCTAACTTTTTTCATTGATATTTAGGTTTCAGTTTGAAGGGTCTGTCATCTTAAACACTTTTGGTTTTGCAATACATTTCTTTCCTATATGGGGATTCAGAAAACTCACATATTTTTGTTCAATTTTCTTTTCTTTTTTTTTAAATAGTTGAAGGTCTTTTCCCTGGTCACCCAGCCACTTGAAGAATTGCTTGGTTGTCATTAGAATTGTTAAATCTATCTACTCTGTCTTTTTAGTTTCTAACATAGTAGCTCCTTTTCATTCTCCACTCTCACCCCAAAGGAAAAATATGGATTCATCCAACTGGAATTGTTTTCTGTTTTCAGAGAGTATGGACAGTTTTTTTTTTAATTACTTCTTGTATTACAGCATTAAAAAGTTTTTTTTTCTTTTTTCTTTTTACTTTTTGTGTTTTTCTTGGAGATTAGTAATTGTTAACTTGTCTCTACAATTCTATCTTAAATACCAATATGTCTTACCTTTATAGAGACCAAGTTATCTTTTAATGTAGCTTTTTTCTTTTATCCCTCCAGATGATCCTTCACTTTTGTGTATTTGAATTCCTATCTAATTTTTCTCTCTTTTGATTCTTTAGTGAGACACACCACTGATGGTCTGTTTTTTTTTTCTGTTATGCCAGTTATTTCTACTGTTCAGACCATCCATTCTAATTTATGATTCTTTTATCTTTCATGAAACATTTGAACACATCCCACTGTTGTTCTTTGGGCTTAAGGGAATCCATGGGATCCTGTGCCTCATTAGTACAGGATTAATTTTTCCTTTGCCTTGAAATATATATTCACTATTTCAGATCAATTCAAATGTTTTGGAGGCCATCTTTACTTCTGTCATTAATATCTTTCATATTGATTTCTATTTTTACACTTAAGAACTTTAACTGAATTTTCTTCCTCCCCAAATCTATGAAGGTGTGTGTGTGTGTGTGTGTGTATGTGTTCATTTGTATTCTCCTAATGCTTAGTTCCCAACCCTTTCCACTTTGATAGTGGTTTGTCACAAAGCTAGATATCAAAGTTGTTTCAACCTGCTCTGAATTCTCTTTTTTTATTTGTCGCATTCTCTTCTCCAGGTGACTTTTGCTATGAAATGATAATCATCTGAATGCCAGACCCATTTTCTTTGAGTACTGGCATAGCCCCTAAACATACACATGTTTCCTGTTCTATTTCCCTCTCTTCCTTAGTTCTCTGACTGAGCAGTGTTACAATACGGTGTATGTACTTCTACACCCTTTTAAGTAAGCTGTTACTTTCCTATATCTCCTACACTTTACACAATGGGTTTAGGGAAGGGGAAGGAGTGAAATCATAGACAATTTTAATTAGAGAATAGTGTACTAAAGACAGGGAAGAAGGGAAGCAGACTTTCCAAGATAGGCATGGAAGAGGCTAAATATTAAAAGGAACTGCTTAATATATCCCCAAAACAAAACATGCAAGTGGTATCGTCAGGTCAGAGCTTGGTGACTCAAGGTTGTGTGTGTGTGTGTGTGTGTGTGTGTGTGTGTGTGTTGGGGGAGGGGGTTGTCAGCATGTTAAAAATTGAATATTAGAATTCTCTACTGTTTAGCCATAATTTTTTTTTACCTTATTAGTGTTTTTGGTGTCAAGGAACTTACTTTATCTTATGCACATAATACCTATTTTAGAGTTTTCAGAAGTCATGAAGATCAAAGAAAATTTATCTTTCTTGAACTTCTTGGCCACATGACCAAAAAGTAATTAGGTAGTGTTCATAGAATTTCTATACCCTTTTATTGTTCTCAATAGATATTTTCATAAATTAGCAATTATCTTACTATAAGTAGTATGATATATAACATAATATAAACATAATAGAAAAATTGCATATTGATAATTTCTAATAATACCAATATGAATGTCTATGATAATAATAATAATAATAACACTTCTAGAAAAGAATAGATATCATCTTGGTGGTCTTAAAAAAACAGTCCCTAATGCATATCATAAGCACCAAATGTTCCATGATATTTTACATGCATCTGCTCACTACTTTATTTGCTTCTCAAAGAAGTTGTAAGGAATTTTATGCCTCTAAGTTCACCTTTTGTTCTACTTTGTAACAGATCGTATATTGGTGTACAGAGTCAATTCCAAGAAGCACATGCTCAGAGCTCCTCTTGAGTCATCAAGACAGACATGAAAACTCATTGCTCAAGCCTTATTAGGATAACTAAATTCTTGGCTGCTCCATGATATATTGTAGCTGACAGCACTGAAACAACTTGATATTTTAGTATAATTTGATAAACTCAGAGTGCTCCCTTAGTTATACCTCTCTACCCTGATAGAAGATTGTATATGTGGGGGGGGGGAGGTTGGAGGAGAGACTTCATCAGCTAAAAATAGAGATCCTCTGACTAGTCTTTTCTTGGATCCATATGTTCCAAATACCATTTGAAGGGTATTGGGAGATTTAGCAGAGTTCTTTCTCAGACCTTACTCCTGTTTTCCAAGTAGAGTGTGAATTCAACTAAGTGCCTGACATTTATGTCCTTGGGTTTTATTTTTTTTTTTCTGTTTTGAATTCCTATCCAAAAAAACAAAAAACAAATAAGAAGATGGAAGAGTAAGCAGCAAATTACTGTAACTCTCCCATGTTCACCTCAAATAAAAACTATAAAATAGAGCCCCAAAGAAAATACTGGGACAGTAGAACCATAAAAAAAAAATGAAGTGAAACAATCTTTTAGCCCAAGAAACTTGGAGGATAGGCAAACAATGTTTGCATCACTCAGGTGAAAGAGGAACACAGTCCAGGAGAGAGAAGTCCCAATAAATCACCAGTAAGGCCCACCTCACCAAACCAAAGGGAGATCATGAGACCCAGAGGCATGGAGCAAGCAAACACCAACCCCAGAACACCCCATATGCCTTAGCATAGCCAGCAGAAGCAGCAGACTCCAGATTCAAGGACCATAATGAGCTTTAATGTAGCCCCAGGGCAAATAGGCATACTCCAGCATCCAGGGCTCCCAGTGTTAAGACACAGTCCCAGGCAAAGAGGTAGATACAAATCATATGGTTACCTAAGCAAATAAGCAGTTGCCAGCCAGCACTGGCCCCGCTATACTTCAGTGAAGTCTTGGGAAAATAAGCAGCCACTGAAAGTCCAGACCACCATGTGCTTCAATGAAGTTACAAGGAAATGCAAAAACATCCCCTTGGACCTCAGCACACAGCAGCACCACCACTACTCCAGTCTAGGACCAGGTAAGTTGTCAGATCCCTATGACTTCCAACAGTGTTAGCCAACCTTCACCCTACCATCTCAGTGAAGCACCAGACACAAAAGCCCCCACCATGAGATTCAGGGCATCATCACCACAGCACTACACAAGCACTCAGGGTTTTATGCCATTAGCACAGGAAGCTGGAGACAGTGCCCCTTCCACCGCAAGACCAAAACTAAAATTTAAAAGAAAGAAAAAGCCCCCCACCCACCCCCAAATGAGCAAAAAATAACAAAAAATAATCTGACGATAGGAAGTTATTATGGTGACAGGGAAGACCAAGACACAACCTCAGATAAGGACAACAATGTCAAAACAACTATGGGCAAAATTCCAAAGAAAAAAGGGAAATGGTCTCAAGCCCAAAAAGAACTCATGAAGGGCTAAAAAAAGGAGCTTAAAATCATATAAGAAAGATAGAAGCCAAAATGGGAAAATAAAAAGATTGGTGAAAGTGCATTATGGGAAAAAGGAGTCAAAGGCTTAGAAAAGTACAATTGACCAAATGGAAAAGGAGATAGAAAAATCAAATGAAAAAAACTACTGCTTAAAGAGTACAATTTGCCAAATGGAAAAGAACGCAAAAAAGCTAATTGAGGAAAATAACAACTTAAAATTTAGAATTGGGCAAGTGGAAGCCAAGGACTCTAGGAGACAAATACCTCTTGGGAAAACAACCTACCTGGAAAACAGATCCAGGAGAGACAATATCAGAATCCTTAGACTGCCCAAAAACCATAATCAAAAGGAACATCTGGTCAGAAACTTTCAAGAAATTATCAAGGTTAACTGCCTTGATATTCTGGAACCAGAGGGCAAAATAGACATTGAAAGAGTCCACTGATCACTGGAGGAAAGATATTTCAAAATAACCCACCCCCAAAACATAGCATAATTTAAGAACTGTCAGGTCAAGGGAAAATTACTACAAGTGACCAGAAAGAAACAATTCAAATGATGGGGAGCCAGAAACAGTATTACACAGGATGTGACAGTTCCAACTTTAAAGGATTAGAGGCCATGGCACATGATATTCTTGAGGGCAAAGGAGCCAGGATTACCAAGAATCATATACTTGGCAAAACTTAAGATAATAATCAAGGGGAAAATGGTTATTCAAGGAAATGGAAGAATTTCAAGCTTTCATAAAGGCAAGACCAAAACCAAAACCAAAATTTAACCTCCACTGTCAAGATGAAAGAGAAGTATAAAGATGTAAAGAGGAAAAATAAATACAATGTATTCAGTGAAGCTAATATGGGATATATCCATATACCTGAAGATGATACTTAAAAGTTTTAAAAATTGTATCAGTAACAGTAGGTACAGAGACAGAGGGTACATGTATAAGGTGAAATTGAAGAAATGACATAAAAAATTAAGGGATGAGAAAGAGGACTACAATGATTGCAGAAGGAGGGGAGAGGTAGAATGTGGTAAATTATCTCACATGAAGAGGTGAGAAAGACCTCTTACTACAGAGCGGAAGATGGGAGAGTGGGTAATGGGCAATGATTGAACCTTACTCTCATTAGTGTTGGCTCAAAGGGGGAATAATACACAAAATCAGTTGAATATATAAATCTCTTTTACCCAACAGGGAAATAGAACATTAGGGGATTCATTCCAAAGGGGGTGGGATGATGATTGACAGAAAGGAGGCCAGATCAGGCAAGGTGGCAGAAGCAAACACTGGTGAGGTGAAAAAGGGTGAAAAGAGACATAGGACAGACAGGAAGAAGAATAGGATGGAGGGAAATACACAGGTAGTAATCATAACTGTGAATGTGAATGGGATGAAAATTCCCATAAAATGAAAGTGGATATCAGAGTGGATTAAAATCCAGAAGAAACTCACTTGAAATAGAGAGATACACACAGAGTAAAGGTAAGGTGCTCCAGCAGAATCTATTATGCTTCAACTGACAAAAAATAGCAGGGATAGCAATCACGATCTTATACAAAGTAAAAGCAAAAATAGACCAAATTAGAAGAGATATATGCAACCAATGTCAGAGGGAAAACAGAAAGCTGGGAACACAATCTTTAGAGCAAGTGTCTCTGATAAAGGCCTAATTTCTCAAATATATAGAGAACTGAGTCAAATTTGTGAGAATACAAGTTATTCCCCAATTGATACATGGTTAAAGGATATGAGCAGGCAGTTTTCAGATGAAGAAATAAAAGATATCTATAGGCATATGAAGATATGCTCCAAATCACTTGAATAAAACATCTCTGAATTACCACTGCACAACTATCAGATTGGTTAATATGACAAAAAAGGAAAGTGATAAATGTTGGAGAGAATGTGGGGAAGTTGGGGTATTAATAAACTGTTGGTGGAGTTGTGAATTGATCCAGCTATTCTGGAAACCAATTTAGAACTATGCCCGAAGGGCAACCAAACTGTGCATACTCTCTGATCCAGGAATGCTACTACTAAGTCTGTACCCCAAAGAAATCACAAAAAAGAAGGGGAAGGGACCTACATGTGCAAAAATATTTATGATAGCCTTTTTGTGGTGGGAAAATATTTTAAATTGAGATGCACGTCAATTAGGGAATGGCCGAACAAGTTGTGGCATATGAGTGTAATGGAATACTACTGTGTAATAAGACATGATGAAGAGGTAGATTTCAGACTATTCTTGAAAGACTTGTAAAAACTGACGTAAAGTGAAATGAACAAAAATCAGGAAAGCATTGTACATAGTATTAGCAACATCATGGAATGATCAACTATGAATAACTCAGCTCTTCTCAGCAATGTAATGATCTAAGAGAAGTGCAAAGCACTCATGAAGGAGAATGCTATCCATATCCAAATTAGAAATTGATGGACTCTGAATACAGACCAAATAATTTTTTCATTTATTTATTTTCTCATATTTTTCATTTTAATTTTGATATGTTTCTTGTTTTACAATGGTGAAAAATATGGAAATATATTTTACATGATAGCAATACCTTTCCAGGTTTTTTTGAAGTCTGCCTGCTTATCATTTCTTGTAGCATAATAGTGTTGCATTACATTTATATACCACAACTTATTCAGCTTTTCCAGAATTTATGGGCATCCCCTCAATTTCCAAATCTTGGCTACCACAAAAAGCTGCTATAAATATTTTTTTTTACACTTCGGTCCTTTTCCCATTTGTATGATTCCTTTGGGATACAAACCTAGAAGTGGTATTGCTACATAAAAGGATATTCACAGATTTATAGCCCTATGGAGGTAGTTTCCAATTACTCTCCAGACTTGTTGGATCAGTCCACAGCAACATATGGGAGGGAGGTCAAATCAGGCATTGTGGTAGAAGGAAAACACCAGTGAGGTGGGAAATGGTGAAACAATACATTTCCCACATCTTCTCCAACATTTGTCATTTTCCTGTTTTGTCATGTTTGCCAATCTGATAGATGCAATGTGTCACCTCAGAGTTGTTTTGATTATATCTATAGCCAATAGCAATTTAAGTTTGACAATATATTGACTATTATATCTATAGCCAATAGCAATTTCATATGACTATAGATAGCTTTAATTTCTTCATCTGAAAACAGCCTTTTCATATCCTCTGACTATCAATTGGGAAATGATTTGTATTCTTATAAATTTGACCCATTTCTCTAAATATTTGAGAAATGAGGCCATTATCAGAGATATTGGTTGTAAAAAAAAGTTTCTCAGTTTTCTGCTTCCTTTCTAATCTTGTTTGCATAGGTTTTGTTTGTGCAAAAACTTTTCAATTTAATCAAAATTACCCATTTTACATTTCATAACCTTTTCTATTTTATTCTATCTTTTTTGGTCACAAATGTTCCCATTCTCTATAAATCTGACAGGTAGACCCTTTCTTGCTCTCCCACTTTGCTAATACTCTTACCCTTTATGTCTAAATTGTGTACTAACACTGACTTTATCTAGTTATACGGTATAAGATGTTGGTTTATGCATAGTTACTACCATACTATATATTCCAGTTTTCCCAATAGCAATTTAAGATCTGGTATAGTTAGGTTACCTTCCCTTGAATATCTTTTCATTAATTCTCTTGATATTCTGGATCTTCTGTTCTTCCAGATTGATTCTTTTATTTTTTTCTAGCTTTAGAAAATAATTTTTGGTAGTTTGATTGGTATGACACTGAACGAGTAAATTAATTTGGGTAGAATTGTCATTTTCATTATATTATCTCAACATATGTTTGTGCAACTAATGCTTTTCCAATTATTTAGATCTGCCTTTATTTGTGTAAAACGTGTTTTGTAATTTTTCATATAGTAACTGAGTTTCTCTTGGCAGGTAGACTCCCAAATATTTTATAATGTCTACCATAACTATAAATTTAATTTCTCTTTTGTCTTTTGATGTTGGACTTCACACATGCACATAAACATATATATAGAGAGATAGATAGATAGGATATACAGATATGCGAATGATTTGTGTGGGTTTATTTTATATACTGCAACTTTGCCAGAGTTGTTTCTTATTTCAAACAGTTTTTTGTTCTCTAGGAATTATTTAAGTATACCATCCTATCATCTGCAAAGAGTGATAGGTTTGTGTCTTCTTTGCCTTTTCTAATTCCTTGAGTTTCTTTTTCTCCTCTTATTAGTAAAGAAAATTTTTCCAGCAAAGCATTGAATCACTATGGAGATAATGCACATCTTTTTTTTCTCCCCTGATTTTATTAGAAATGCTTTTAGCTTATCCCCATTACATATGCTTGCTGATGGTTTCACATAAATGCTACCTATACTTTTAAGGAAGCATTAATTTATTTCTATGTTCTCTAGTGTTTTCAGTAGGAATGGGTGCTGCATTTTGTCAAAATATTTTTCTGTATTTATTGAGATGATCATATGCTTTCTGTGTTGGTGTTGATATGAAAAATTATGCTGGAGGTTTTCCTAATAGGAAACCATCCTTACATGCCTAATATAAATCCTAGTTGGTCTTAGTGTATTATCCTCAAGATAAGTTGTTATAATATCTTTGCTAATATTTTATTTAATATTTTTGCATTTATGTTTATTAGGGAAATTGATCTATAATTTTCTTTCTCTGTTTTGACTCTTCCCAGTTTAGGTATCAATACCATTTTTTTATCATAAAAAGAATTTTGTAGTACTGCTTTGTCTATTTCCCCAAATATTTTATATAGTTTTTAAATTAATTGTTCTTTAAATGTTCAATATAATTCTCTCATAAATCCATCTAGCCCTGGAGATTTTTTTTTCTCATGGAGTTAATTCATGGCTTGTTTGATATCTTTTATTATCTTAAACAGGATTAAGTATTTTACTTCCACTTCCATTAACATGGGCAATTTATATTTTAGTAAATATTAATCCATTTCACTAAGACTGTCAGTTTCATTGGTATATAGTTAGACAAAGTAGCTCATAATTACTGTTTTCATTGGTGGTTAATTCACACTTTTCATTTTTGATACTGGTAATTTGCTTTGTGTCTTTCATTTTTTATCAGATTTATCAAATGTTTATCTCTCTTATTGTTTATTTTTTCATAAAAACAGCTCCTATAATTATTTATTAGTTCAAAAATTTTCTTAATTTCAATCTCTTCCTTGGTTTTCAAAATTTCTAATTTGCTGTTAATTTTTAATTCTTCATTTTTTGCTATCATATGGTTATTGTCTACATACCTAAGATCACTGATATTTCTCCCACAACCTTAATTCCATTATTTAATTCATTTTGCATTATGAAGTCCACATATAATTTAAACAAATAAAGTAACAATATATTGCTGTTTATCCTTAGTTCTTGAAGAAGACCATTATATCTAGGAGGTAAAGCCATGACATGAAAGTAAATTAGATTTAAGTGAGGGAGGGCTATCCAAAGTCACTAGCCTCACTTTCTCCTCCCAAGTCATCTTGATACATTAGCCATATATAGATAAAGAGAACTTCTGATGGCCCAGGATGTAGTGGGGAACCATGGCTCTTTCAAGCTAAGGTCTTTAACACATAACATCCACTCAGTATTTAAGGCTTAATAAGAAATAATGAATAAAATGACCTATTTACCCAGTCAAAAAATGAATCTGGGAGGGGAAGACTCTCGGGGCTTCTGGTCAAAAAAAGAAGAAAATGGTTTTTACATTCATTCTGAGTCAATCAGGGCCCAAAATTTGACCAAGTAGGACTTGGACTTGGGTCTTTGCTTGGAAAGGTCATAGACCCCCACTGCATCCTGTACCAGCTCAAGTTATCCTGATCTATATCTAGCCACTGGACCCAGATGGTTCAGGAGGAAAAAGAGGCTGGTGAATTTGCACAGCCTTGCCTTATTTAAACCTTGTCCACTTGCTTGTCATGTGGACAAATCTTATGGTCATCTTCAATAGCAAATGGCAGACAACAACCTCTTTGAGTAGAAAAGGAACTATCCACTGGGGAACAAACTGGAATTGGCCAGTGTAAAGCCAAACACTAGCAGCTCTCCTAAGGATGGCTGATGTGAATAATTTTAAGGATCTAATCACATAGTATAGTGATCTCACTCTTTATTCAGCAATAACTAAAGCATTCACAACAATACAGAATAACAACTTATTACTAAGGTATCCACATATTCTTAAACAAAACATATCATTCCATAAGTAACAATCTCATCAATCTCTATAGAGTACACAAGTCAAGTCTTTTTTCATCTTGACTCCAGACTAGCTTCTAAACATTCTTAAGCCAATCATGCTTAAGGGGACATCATCCTTAAACCAATCATCCTTAAGGGATAATGGATAGTACAAAGGCCATCCACATGTAGGTCACAATAAGTTACAATTTTATCAGTCAATACTGAGTATTCAAGTAATGTTCTCTTTTATCCATACTCCTCTTCCACTGGCTGGCTGCTCCCAGCTCTTGCCTGAATTCACATGCAGGAAACTCTACCAGTTCTATATCGCAGCTCACAGGAACTGCCCCACTCCAAGCTCTTAGCAGTTTTTGTTTCTAGGAAACAAAGTTCAACAGAATTACAATAATATTTACACAAATTGCTAGCACTATCATGTCGATTCATTTTATGTATGAGAAATCAATCCAAATCAACAGACAAAGTGCTTCTGTCTGACAAAGTAACACTAACAGAAATCAACAGAGTGCTTCTGCCTGACAAAGTACACAAATCAACAGACAGAATACTTCTGTCTGACAAAGTAACACAAATAAACAGAATGCTTCTGTGTGACAAAGTAACACAAAACAAAACAACACACAGAAAACAGAAAGAGTGCCAACATTACAAACATTCTCTCTCTTGGCTCTGCTTGGTCCCAGCTCATGCTTAAGCTTTTATCTGCTCTCCTCCTTCCTGTTCTATCCTTCATGGTCCACTCTTTCCACAATCTCCTTCCACCATGGCATCCATGTGATGACATTAGGTCTATTAAGGGCAGGGAAGGTCTCCAAACTCCCTTGGGTCTATTAAGGAAATCACAACGTATACTATTTCCAATAAAGACTTGAAATAATCAAAGGTGAGTCTCAAAGGTACTTGAATAGTTGAAATAAGGAGCAAAGGTACTTGAATAACTGAAATAAGGAGCAAAGTACTTCTTTGCTTGCATTATAGCTTTAGTATAGTCAATGGAACTGTAGTTGATTTTTATTTTTCTGGAACTGTCTCATTTTCTTCATAATATAGCAAATGTTGGCAGCTTGATCTCTAGTTCCTCTGCCTGTATGAAACCAGGCTTGTACTTCTGGTAATTCAAAGTTCACATACTATTGAACCCTACCTAGGAGAATCTTAAACATTACTTTTCTGGCATGTGAAATGAGAGAAGTTTTTCAATACTATGAATATTATTTGTAATTGTCCTTGACCAGGTGGAATTTATACCAAGAAAGCAAAGTTGATTCAATGTCAGGAAAGCTATAAGCATTATTGATCATATTAATAATAAACAACAACATCACATGATTTCATCAATAGAAACTAATTAATTGTTACAGAATGATTAATTGAGGGTACAGCAACCACCTGGACAGAAGGAATGAAAGGACAGCTCAGAAACATTTATTGGGAAAGTATGGCACAGACACACATGGAGAACAGTAGAACCTAATTTGCACTTCAAAGGGAGACAAGAGAAAAGGAGGAATGTTAGTGCAAGTTATGTCGATTTGATGACAGTATCAATTAACCTGAGTTGGTCCTGTGCTTTCTTACAAAGCAGAGGTTCTGTGGACACAACAGTTAACTCAAAGGACACCACAAAGGATCACTGGTATGTCAAACTTGAGCATTCATTCTACCTCCTGATTGGCTGATTTTAATTCCCTAGGTATTTCAGCCTCTGTTGGATGAGGGAGTTCAAGCAAATAAAGTTGGTTAGCAAACTCACTATTCATTCCATTTCTACAATATAGAAAAAGCTTTTGAAAAAGACAATACCTAGTTATATTAAAACACTAGAAAGCAGAGGAATAAATGGTATTTTTCTTAAAAAGATAAGCACCATCAATTTAAAAGCAAGAGCAAGAATTTCCTATAATGGAGATAAACCAGGTGACTTTCAAATAAAATTCAGTAAAAATATCCATTATCAACAATATTTTTTAATGTGCCAGAAATGCTAGATGTAGCAATTAGACAAGAAAAAGAAATTGAAAGAATAAGAATAGGCAACAAAAACAAAATTAAAAAAATTAAACCATAACTTTTTGCAATTGATGTAAAGGTATAGTTAGAGAACAAACTTTAAGAAAATTAGTTAAAATAATTTCTGACAGTGGAAAGATATAAATAAGCATATGAATCACCCAGTTTTGCTGCATCACACGTTTACCATATTTTCTAATATTTGTTAGACTGCAATGAAATGATTACTTGTTTCTATGATTTGTTCTTTTACCAGCACAATTTTTAGGATTAGATTTGTCATTTACAAAATTTAGAATTTATTCTTCCATGTCTCTTTAGTGAGTATGATTTTTACTGCACTGTGGTCTGAAAAGTGTTCATTAGATATTTTTAGTTTTCTTTAATTTTGTATAAATTTTACACTCTAATACGTGCTTATTTTTTGTGGATGTGCCATATAAAATTGATAAAATAATTACTCCATCTCATTAACATTCATTTTTGCATAGAAATATATCATAACAAACTTTTCTGAATTTTTTCTTCATTTTCTTAAATTCTTTATTCATTCTGATGCTTGATTTTTTCTAGTTTTCTTACAGGTAAATGGATGTAACCCACTAATACATGCACACACATGTGTACAAGCATGAATTATATGTATATATACATACATGTATGTGTGTATGTATATAAATAGTACCCCATTTAGTGTAATGATTTATTTAATTTTTTCTATTTTATTTTTTCCCCAGTTACATGTGAAAAAAATTCTGATAATTTGTTTTTAAAAAACTTTTAACTCCAAATTCTCTCTCTTTTCCCTCTCCTACCTTTTCCACTGAGAAGGCAAGCAATTTGATATAGATTATGCAACAGTAGTCATAAAAAAAACACTTCCAAAATAGTCATGTGAAAGAAAACAGCACAAAAATACTCAAGAAATAAAGGAAAATAAGTATGCTTCAATCAGTACTCAGACATCTTCAGTTCTTTCTTTGGGGATGGATAGCATTTTTCATCAAAAGTCTTCCAGGGTTGTCTTGGATCATTGTATTGCTGCGAATAGCTAACATATTCACAACTTACAATATTGCTGTTACTTTGTACAAAATACCTTTCACTTGGCTCAACCCATTCAAGGTTTTCCAGGTTTTTCTGAAAGCATCCTGCTCATTATTTCTTAGAATACAATAGTATTCCATCATAATACTATGCCACAACTTGTTCAGTCTTTCCCAAATAAATGGATACCCACTCAGTTTCTAATTCTTTGTGTCCCCAAAAGAACTGCTATAAATATTTTTTATAAATAGGACACATTCCTCTTTTTAATCTCTTTGGGATGCAGACCTAGTAGTGGTACTGCTAGATCAAAGGGTTTGCATTTTGCATATAATTCCAAATTTTTCTAAAAATATTTGAATCACTTCAAAACTCCACTAACAATGAATTAATGTATTATTTTTCCTACATCCCCTCTAACATTTGGGATTTACCTTTTCCATTCTATTAAACAATCTAATAGGTATGAGATAGGACCACAGAATCGTTTTAATTTGCATTTCTCTGATCAATAATGAGTTAGAATATTTTTCATGTGGCTATAGATAGTTTTGTTTACTTTATATGAAAAGTGATACTCTTTTGAACATTTATCAATTAGGAAATGGCTCTTTCATAAATTTGACTCACTTTTCTATAAGTTTGTGAAATGTGGCTTACAAAATAAAAGCCTATTTCAATTTTTTTCACATTTACTTTTGTTAACTATAATGCTAACTACATCCTATTCCTCCTCCCTTTTATTCTATTGTCTTTCTACTTTCACCCTGTCAGTCATCAAAAGCATTTTGCTTCTGACTAGCCCCTTTCCCAATGTGACCTCCCTTCTATGACCTTTATCTATGACCTTTAGGATATGGTAAGATAGATTTCTATACCCAACTGAGTGTGTATGCTCTTCCCTCTTTGAGACAATTCTGAAGAGAGTAAGGTTCACTCACTCTTCTCAACCTCCTCCTCTATCTGTCCACAGTAAAAGCTTTTTCTTGCCTCTTTTATTAGAGATAATCTATACCATTCAACCTCTTCTTTTATCTTTCTCCCAGTACATTACTCTCTCATCCCTTGATTTTAAATTTAAGCCATAATTGCTTTATATTCAACTCACACCTGTACTTGTTCTCTCTCTGTCTCTCTCTGTCTCTCTCTCTCTGTCTCTCTCTCTGTCTCTCTCTCTCTCTCTCTGTCTCTGTCTCTCTCTCTCTCTCTCTCCCTCTGTCTCTCTCTGTCTCTCTCTCTGTCTCTGTGTCTCTGTTTCTGTCTCTCTGTCTCTCATCATATTAATACATCTGATAGATCTGGGGGGAGTACCTTAGATTGTTTTAATTTGCATTTCTCTAATCAATAGTAATTTGTATCTTTTTATATGACAATAAATTGTTTTCCTTCATTCTCATAAAGGACCAAAATGACCTCACTATGTTAGAATCAAGTTATAATGCATCTGACTGCCTGATCAAACCAATATCAGCTCAGAATGTTCTAGCATAGGTTGGGTTAGTCCATGTGAACATTTCAGGTGGATTCTAAATTTGCACATCCCACATTTCTTTTGATATAATTTAATTATGCCTTCATAAGAGAGAATAGCATTTTATCTGGTGAGGGCACACCATGCTCAGTGGTTCTGTGCCAGTGTCATTCAATCAATTCCGAAGTTCTTAAGATATACGTTGAAAGTGTCCTTGTATCACTTCTAACCACCATGTGAGTGTTTACCTTGTATGAGTTCTATATTAAATATTATTTGGGCAAGTGTACATTTGACTTTCAAACAATATGGCAAACCCTTTGGAGTTGCTCTCTCTGCAGTAGAGTTTGAATGCTTGGGAGTTTAGTTTGAGAAAGGACCTCAGTATCTGGCATCCTATACTGCTAGATGATCTTAAGAATCTTCCTGAGATCATTCAAATGGAAGTGATTAAATTTTCTGCCATGGATGATATACTGTCCAGGTTTCACAGACATAAAACAACAAGGTTGGCACAACAGCTCTATACACCTTCAGTTTGGTACTTAGTCTAATACATCTTCTCTCCTACACTTTCCTTCAGAGCCTCCCAAACACTGAGCTAGTTTTGGCAATGCATGCATCAATCTCATTCTCAATGTGTATATCTCTAAAAAGTATACTGCCAAAGTAAGTGAACTTATTCACAGCATTCAGAACCTCTCAATTTGCTGCAAACAATGGTTCCACATATGGGTACTGTGGTGCTGGTTGATGGAACATTTTTATTTTTGTGGTGTTAATTGTTAAGCCAAAATTAGTATAAGCAGGAAAGAAACAATCCACTCACTGTTGAATCTCAGTTTCAGAGGCTACACTGAATGCACAATCATCCGCAAGTAAAAAATCATGCACTAACACTCCCTCCGCTTTGCCCTTGGCTTGTAGCCTTTTCAAGTTGAAGAATTTATCATCAGTGTGTTAGCTGACCTTGATGTCATCTTCATCCTCATTGAAGGAGTTTAACAACATGGCTGAACACATCATGTTAAAAAGCATGGGAACCAAACACCCATCATTTTTTTCATTCCATCGGTGAAGGAGAAGACACAAGAGCATTGTCCATTATCCAGTACACAGGCAAGTATGCTACCATAAAATTGATGTACAATACTGAAGAATTTCTCAGGGCAACCAAATTTTGAAATATTTATAAGCTTTTCTGATGACTATATCAAGGGTGTTGGTCAGATCTTTAAACATTGTATACATATCTCTGTTCTGCTCTTGTCATTTCTCCTGGAATTGTCAGGTAGAAAACACCATATCGACCATTCTTCAGTCCTTTCTGATACCTCACTGATTCTCAGGTAGATGACCATCTTCCAGGTGAAGTATAAGTCTATTAAAGAGGACTCTGGCAAAAATTCTGGAACCAATAACTAATAGAGAAAAACCCCTGGGATTGTCACAGGGAAAACTATTTTCTTTATGTTTATAGATATGGATAATGGAGGCATCCTTGAATTCCTGGGGGATAACCTCCTCTTGTCATATTATAACCTGGAAAATTTCAGTAAGTTTTTGTATGAGCAATGGACCCTCCCGTCCAACTTGTTCATCTCAAATGGAATAGAATCATTACCAGGTGCTGTGCCACACAAAAGGAACCTAATGGCATTCAAAACCTCTTCATCAGTTGGTACTTCAGCTAGGGAGGGATTGACTTCAACCTGAGATAAATGGTCTATGATTTCACATTGATTGATAACAGTCTATTGAGAACACTATGGAAGTGTTCAGCCTATCTCTCTAGCACAGAGGTACCCAAACTTATTAGCCCTACGGCTCCCTTTTCAAAAACAAATTACTTAATCCTCCCCTCTCTGGAAATCTACTTTCCTTAACCCTTTAATTATTATTTTTTAATTTGCATCATTTCAAAAAATATTAAATATATTTTTAAATGATGCATGTTAAATTTAATAATTCACTATAAACTTGTGCTATTTTTTCCTGCACTGAAATTTTGATGATTCAATTTTGCATCAGGTAACCTTATAGTATTGTATTATAAACAAGTTACTGTGTGCACCTATTCCTGCTAATACATGCTGGACTTCCTGACAATGAGTGACATGCTCACTTGCCTACACTTACTTGTTAAGACCTGATGGTGGACTTGTCCACTAATTGATTATACCTTGCATTGTTTGTTTTTATTTGGAAAATTTGTAATCTATGACTTTAACACTGTTGTTCAAAGATGAAACATGTAGGAATAGTTTTTCAAAATTTTCTTCTCTTCTTTCCTCATGCTTCTGCTTTCCCTTATTTTTATTCAATACCCCCCAATTGTACTACCACCCCCTGGATCATTTTGGTAAGCTTTGCTCTAGGATCAGGTCCTTAATATTAATCAATGTTGACTCTATCAGTACTGAGTAGTTGAGACACACCATATGTAATTGGCCCATAAATAGGCCCCATTAATCATCAGTAAATGTTTCTTTTCACATGGGAAGCAAAAAGGAATTTGAAAAAGAAATACAAAAGAGACATTGATCTTTTCCTAGCAGTTCATCTACAAAGATATACACATTTACTGCCTCTTAGAGTATTCATTGTGCAATTCTAGTATAAAAAACCTTATTTCCCAGTTATTATGAAGGAAACTTCAATAAAATGGTAGCTAATGTTTAAACATACAAAGGATGGTGTCTAAATTATGGTGAAAAGATTTCACAAGAACAGACAAAAAAATTGGGGATGATGGCACATTCCTTCACCAAGACCACTTTCAAATATGCTTTGAGATCTCAGAAATATAGCAGCCCACAGCACAAAATTCCAGACTACCATGTAAAATAGGCAGTGGTTAATGTAGCACAAAACAAAGGACCTAGATTAAATGGTGGAGGGACAAACAAATAAAGAGGAGAGAAGAACAACAGATGGCAAAGCAGAAGAAAACCAGCAAAGAAATTGTATGGGAAATAAATAAATCCCAAAGGCAAGTAATGTGCACTGTAGGGAACACAATGAGGAATGTGATGTTGAGGAAACTTCACTGAGAATAGAGTTGCTGGCTGTGAGCTGATTGTTAATAGTTTTTTGTTTTGTTTCAGTCTTTGTCCCCCATGAGTGATTTTTATGATTCTCTAAGTTGTTTGAGTAAATGTAACAATATATATTAATTTAATTATAGACAAATCAGTATTATGATTCAATATGTTGTATCAAGGTTAACTAGGAGATAGTGGTTGAAAATACATTCCTAATATAGAATGACACCTTAAAACTTTTTAGATTTTCTCAGTTGTTATATCATAGTCATTTACCTATATTACTTCCTTTTTTCTTCCACAGAACCCTTCCTTTTAACAATTAAAAATGGTTAAGCAAATTATTTGACAAACTATATAAAATGCCAAATTCATTGTCTCACTTTTCTTGAGAGAATAAAGAACTATGTATATAGGAGCCAAGATGGTGGAGTAGAAGCACAACCTTCCTGTGGCTCCGGCTTCTACCTACCCCTATCCATGTAAAAAGGGGACTCTAAACAAATTTTGGAGCTGAAGAACCCACAAAATGACACAGAGAAGCTAACCTCCCACTGAGGAGAGACCGGCAGGCTGGCAGAGATCCAGTGCAGCACTCTGGGAGCAGAGCCAAGCACCACTTTAGTCCCAGGGTGGGCCTGACCAGCCCAGGCCAGAGGGACTCCAGATCAGCAGCGGTGGCAATTTCCAGATTTATCAATACATAGATGTGAAGCACAAAGTGAGAGGTCAGTGCAGTCTGGACTTTGGGACCAGTAAGTGGGAGTGCATGGCTTTTACCCCCGGGGCGAGAAGCTGCTGAGACACAGGAACAGCCAGGCAGTGCCATGTGGCAGGTTCAGCTCCTGGCCTGCAGAGTGTAGGGGGACCAAGCACCAGTATGAGGGGTAATTGTTCTTGGATTGATCTGGATTGCAATCTAGGGTGGAGGTCCTGGGGTGTGTGTCCAGCTTGCCCGAGCCTGTGTCAACCTCAGAGAGGGCACTCATCTAATACCTCCAGCAGCTGAAAAAATCCCAGCATGTGGGACGAAAGCTCCCCTGTCTGGTGGCAGAGTCCTACTGGGGCAAAAAGCCAAAAAGTCAAGTAATTGAGTGGCAAAATGAACAGGCAAAGGAAACAAAGCAGACAGAAGATTCGAACATTACACTCCTATTTTGGGGGAAAAAAGGAGCAAAGCATGGAACAGGAGGAAAACAGTAAAGTCAGAACTCCTTCACCAAAAGCTTCAAAGGAAAATACAGGCCATAGAGGACCTTAAGAAGCAGATAAGAAAGGTGGAGGAAAAATTGGGAAGAGAAATGAGAACCAAGCAAGAAAATTATGAAATGAGAGTCAACAGCCTGTCTGAGGAAAATTATACCTTAAAAAACAGACTGACTCAAATGGCAAAGGAGGCTCAAAAAGGCAATGAGGAGAAGAATGCCTTAAAAAGTCAAACTTGTCAGATGGAAAAAGAATCTCAAACTCAATGAGGAGAATCATGACTTCAGAATTAGGCCGGAGCAAATGGAAGCTAATGACTTTATGAGAAATCAAGATGCTGTTAAACAGATCCAAACAAATGAAAGAATAGAAGGCAATGTGAAAAATCTCATGAAAAAGACCACTGACTTGGAAAATAGATCCAAGAGAGATAATTTAAAAATTTTTGGACTACCTGAAAGCCATGATCAAAGTAAGAACCTAGAAAGAATCCTCCAGGAAGTTCTCCAAGAAAACTGCCCTGATATTTTAGAAGCAGAGAGCAAAACAGAGGTTGAACGAATCCACCAATCACCTCCTGAAAAAGATCCTAAAGAGAAAACTCCTAGGAATATTATACCCAGGTTCTGTAATTCCCAGGTTAAGTTGAGAATATTACAAGCAGCCAGGAAGAAACAATTTGAATATTGTAGAAACACAATCAGGATAACCCAGGATCTGGCAGCTTCTACACTGAGGGATCAAAGGGCTTGGAATATGATATTCCGTAGGTCAAAGGAGCTGGGATTAAAACCAAGAGTCACCTACCCAGAAAAACTGAGTATCATGTTTCAGGGGAAAATATGGTCATTCAGTGGAATAGAGAACTTTCAAGCATTCTTACTGAAAAAACCAGAGTTGAATAGAAAATTTGACATTCAGATATAAGAAGCATGAGAAGGTAAAGAAGGGAAAGAAATCACAAGGAACTTATCAAAGTTGAACTATTAATATTCCTACAAAGAAAAACAATAATTGTAACTTATGAAAGTTGAAAGGATTATATATATATATACGTATATATATATATATATATATATATGTGTGTGTGTGTGTGTGTGTGTGTGTGTGTGTGTGTGTGTTTACAGGTATACATAGATAGAGGGCACGGGACCAATTTAACAGGAAGGGATGATAATTAAAAGGTGAAATTAAGAAGTGAGAGGAATATAACGAGAGGAGATGGGGAGAGACAGATTGGGGTAAACTATCTCATACAGAAGACGCAATGGAAAATGGTTACAATGGAGGGGAAGAATAGGAAGGCAAAAGGGAATGGGTCAACCTTATTCCCATTTAATCTGGCTTGAGGAGGGAGTGAAATACCCACTAAATATGGTATCTCACACTACAGGAGAGTAGGGGGGAAGGGGATCAGTGGGGGGATGATGGAATGGAGGGCAGGCTGGGGGGGAGGGAAGTTGGAAGCACCCACTTTTGAAAAGGGACTGGATCAAAATAGAGAATAAAACAACTGGGAGGTGGGATAGGAGGGAGGCAAATATAGTCAATCTTTTGCAATATATCTACTATGTTATTGTTTTGCATTAGCCACACATGAACAACCTATACTGAACTGCTTATCTTCCCAGTAAGTGTGGGTGACAAGGAAGGAATAGAATGAATCTGGAATTGAAAGTTTTAAAATCAAATATTCAAATATATATATATATATATATATATATATATATATATATATATATATAATATTATTAATACCATCTTACATGTAATTGGGAAATAAGATATACAGGCACTGAGGAATAGAAATCCACTGGAAAAGTCAAAAGGGGTATGGGAGAAAATATGGGAGAGAGCAGATTGGAGGAGGGGTTATCCTGTGGGACTGCTATTTTGGGGTGGTGGGCAGCGGAAAAATGGGGACAAAATTTGTAACTCAAAATCTGGCAGAAACGAATTATGCAAATCAGAAGTTAATAAAGCATTAAAAAAAGAAGTATGTATATCATTCATCATTTTGGTATATGATTGATTATTGCATTGAATATACATTTAATTGATTTTCAGTGAGGTTTTATTTTACAAAAATTTTATTATGTTTAGATTGTTCCCCTTTTCTTTCTATTCCTCTTTATATCAGTTTATTTAAAACTTTCTGTATTTCTCTGAATTCCTTGTATTTTCTACTTCCTATAAAACAATAATGTTCCATTATATTGATAGGCCACAATTTCTTCATTCCTTAATCATTGGCTGCCTACTGTTTTTTCTCCCATGAAAAGTACTTTTTTTTTTTTTAGCATTTGGGGACTTTGCTTTTTGTTTCTGATTTCTTTATTTTTTTTAAGCAATCAGGGTTAAGTAACTTGCTCAAGGTTACATGGCCAGTTATTTCTGGGTGTGGTGCTGAGTATCTGAGTCCAGATTTGATCCAGGTCATCCAGACACTGGAGTCGGTGCTCTTACTCGATGAGCCACCTGGCCACCTCTTCTTATGTCTTTAGGAGTCTATGCTCATTAGTAAAATCAAGAATCAAAAGCAAAAATATTTGACTCATATAATTTCAAATTGTTTTCATCACAATCAAACTATTTCACAATTGGTAGAGGGTTTTTTCACCTTTTCATGTAAGAAAATTTACCCAATTCTACATCTCCATTCCTTCTGCTCCCAATGTAATCTGTTCTCAGTTTTTATTATATTATTATTATTTCTTTTTGAAGGGCAATTGGGATTAAGTGACTTGCTCAAGGTCACATGGCTAGTTTTTGTATTAAGTGTGTGAGGCCAGATTTGAATAAAGGTCCTCCTGACTCCAGGGCCAGTGCTCTATTCACTGTGCCACCTAGCTGCTCCTCAGTTTTTATTTTTTTTTTATATCATTCCCTCAAAGTCACCTTATTCTCAAACTCTCTATGTATATTCCTAACTACACTAATAATGATTCAGTTCTTAAGAAATACAAATATCATTTTCCCATGCAGGGGTATAAATAGATTAAACTTATTGAATACATTATGTTTCATTTTTCCTTTTTTTTTTTACCTTTTTGCTTCTCTTGATTCTTGAAATTGAAAATCAAAATTGTTGTTTAGCTCTAGACTCTTCATGAGGAAAACTTGAAAGGCATCTATTTCATTGAATGACTATTTTTTTCCCTTGCAAATTTAGGTTCACTTTCACTGGATATATGAACTTTGGTTGTACTCCTAGCTCTTTTACCCTCTGAAATATCATATTCTATGCCCTCTGATCCTTTATTTTTAAACTGCTAAATCCTGCATAATACTGACAGTGATTCCCTGATATTTGACTTATTTCTTGCTGAATGCTTACAATATTTTATTCTTGACTGGGAGTTATGAAATTTTGTTTGAATATTCCTAAGAGTTTTTTGATCATGGCTTTTGTGTAACCTGATAATTCTTAAATTGTCTCTCTTGTGTTTATTTTCCAGGTAAGTTGTTTTTCTAAAATGATATGTCATATTTTCTTCAATTTTCTCATTGTTTTGATTTTGTTTGTTTGATTCATTATGTTTCATTGAGTCAGGATCAACTTATCCAATTATGTTTTTTTTGTGAATGGAAATAGCATTTTTTTGAAATTACATGTAAAAACAATTTTCAACAGTCATTTTTATGTAATTGTGAGATCCACTTTTTTTTCCCTCCCCTCCCTTCCCTGTTCCCCAAGAGAGTAATAAATCTGATAAAGACTATACATGCACAATCATGTAAAACATATTTCCACGTTAGTTATAATAAGAAAGAAGAAACAGAAAAACAAAAGGAAAAAAATCAAAGTGAAAATAGTATTCTCCAATTTGCATTCAGACTCCATCAATTCTTTCTCTGGTTGTGGATAGCATTTTCTATCATGAGACTTTTGGAGTTGACTTGGGTCACTGTATTACAGAAAAGAGCTAAGTTCATAGTTGATCATCTTACAAAATTGCTGTTATTGTTTACAATATTCTTTTGGTTTTGCTCTCTTCACTCAGCATAATTTTGTATATGATGTACATTGATGGACATTTACTCAATTCCCAGTATTTTGCCACCATGGAAAAGGCTGCTATAAATATTTTTGCACATTTAAGTCTATAGGGGACACTGTCAAAGGCTCTGAGGGGTCTCCCATGGGTGCACTCTGAGGGGTCTAAGTACCATGGCTGTGAATCCAGGCTGGGCTTACTGTCTCAGGTTGACTCTCCACACACATTCCCCCACACCTTCCCCCCCCCACCCAGTTACTCATTCCCAGTGCAGGGGAAGTTTGGAACATTCTGGCTGTCCCTGAAACCCTGGCCACTCTAGTGATATAGATAAAGTAGTGATGCATGAGATAAGAAAGCAGGGAAGCCTCCCATGGGAGTAGCCTCTAGCAAAATTGCAAGTTAGGTTCCTCATGTTGCAAACTACATGAGGCTTCCCATGAGAAAGTATAATGCAAGTACTTTAGCTATAGTATATAAACTTGGACCCTCAGATGCTTAGTTGAGATTTGCTTGGTATGCAATAAACATATGAACACAATCTCTGCCTAGATCAAAGACTCATTATTCACCTTCATGCTCTCACATTTTGGTTGGTGCCAAGAGTGCAGGCCACATATGTCCTCTTCCCTTTTTGATGATCTCTTTGTAGTACAGATCTAGTAGTGGTATTGCTGGATCAAATCTTATCCACAATTTGACTACCCTTTGGTGTAGCAGCAAGCACTCCAAGCTTCCCCAGGTTCTTGGATCTGCTTTGATAAAGGAAAGCAACTCAAAATGGGTTAACAAGCTTACTTTAATCAGTCACACATATATTGTTTACCTAGTTCAGGGGAAAAAGGTCAGTACCCTGAACTTCAGAGTATACAGACAGAATTATCAAGACAGAGAAACAGATCAAGTAGACAAGTTTCCAAACTGTCCAACCATTACATCTATACCAAATCAACATCTGGGTTTCTCAAAGCCAGGGGGCTCTCAACAACTGCTTCCCAGAGTCTCATCTGTTCAAATCACAGAACACTTCTCAAAGTGATCCCCAAAGCAAAGCCTCACATCAGGGATTATATAGTCTTCTCCTGGTTCAGAGATTGTAACAACCTTCTGGACATACTGGCCAATCAAAAAGTATCTACTGAAAAACAAGCCTCCCATCCCAGGCTCCTGGTGCACTTTAGCCTAGGGGCAGGGAAGATCTTAAAAATTTACATTTCCATTACATTTTTGGTCATAGTTCCAAACTGATTTCCAGAATGCTTGGATCAATTCACAACTCCACCATTTTAACTTTACTTAACTCCATTAAGGTCCCAATTTCCCCACATCTTCTCCAATATTATCATTTGCATTTTCTGCCAGATTATGCAATCTGATATATGTGAGGTGTCACCTAGGAGTTGTTTTAATCTGCATGTCTCTAATCCATAGGGGTTTAGGGTACTTTTTTTCCTGTGACTATAGATAGCTTTGATTTTTTTCATCTGGAAAATGCCTATTCATATCCTTAGGCATTCAATTCTAATTTTTAAGGAGTTGTATTCTTCATTTATTTTTTAACCTCCTTTTCATTTTGACCAATTCTACCTTTTAATTGATTGCTTTTATTTTAGTATATTTTTGTATATTTTTTTCCATTTTTGTGCTTCCTTTATCAAGTCATTGACTTTTTCATCATTCTCTTGCTTTACTCACTTCTTTTCCCATTTTTTTTGCCTCTCTTAGTTGATTTTTAAACTCCTTTTTAAGCTCTTCCAAGAGGTAGCCTGGGGCTTGAGACCAAATCACTTTTTTGAGACTTTGCGTGTACTCCTTTTGAAATTATTGCCCTCTTCTGAGTCTGTCTTGATCTTCCTTGTCACCATAATTGCTTTCTACAATCAGCTCCACCCCATTCCCAACTCTTTTTGTTCATTCTTTCCAGACTATTTACTTTTAAAGGTGGAACTCTGCTTCTGCTGTGGAAAGGGAACTTTGCTAGGAGCTGTAAGCCCTGTCTGTTTTCCTGGTGCTCTGTTGGTACTGCCCACAGGTTCAAAGAAGATCCTTATAATGTTCCAGGGCTGTGGGGATCTGGTGGCTAACCTGATGTTGTCCTTAAATGGTGATTATGGATGGGGATAGAGGGTGGCTGATGATGCTTTATGTCATGGGTGTTTGAAGTTCTTCTTTTTTTGCACTATAGTCCAGGAGAAGGGTTGCTGGTGCTGTGCTTGTGTTGTGAGGGGCTGCCAAATGCCTAGTGTTACGCTGTGGTATGTGGGAGGTTAGAGGCTGCCAGAGGTATAATTATGGCTGAAGTTTCTTGGTCACTGACTGTAATGGCAAGGAAGGGAGTACTTTCCTGCTTGTTTCAATTATTCAAGTGCCTTTGAGGCTAGCCTTTGATTGTATTAAAAGTCTTTGTTGGAAACTGAATACATTGTGTTGCTTTTAATAGGCCTAGGGGATTTTGGAGATCTTCCATGCCCTTCACAGGCCTAAGGGAATTTGAAGACTTTCCTTGTTCTTAATAAGTCTAACATCATACCATGAGTCCACAGTGGATGGAGCTTAACATAAGAGCATAACAGGAAGGGTGGAACACAAGGTGTAGAACAGGAAGGATCAGAGCAGAAAAAAGCTGGAGCAGAGCTGAGAACAAAAAGAATAGAGAAGAAGAATGCTTGTGATTTTGGCACTCTGTTGATCTATGTTACTTTCTGAGAATTTAGAGGGAAAATGCTTATAATATTGGCACTGTTGATTTGTTACTTTTGTGATCTGAGAGAATGTTTGTCCTGTCATCACTCTGTAGCAGTCTGTCTGTTGGTCTGTCAGACAAAAACATCTAGTCTGTTGTTCTTAGACAGAAGTACTGAAAAAGGACTTTACTCTTGTTACAGAAGCCCTGAATGAGGACTTTAATGCTCTTACAGAAGTCCTGGGACTTTACTGTTGGTTTGTGTTTGATTTCTCAGACAGAAGCCTTATCTGTTGATGTGTATTACTTTGTCAGACAGTAAGGGAATTGAGATGATAGTGTCTGCAATGTGTGTAAATGTAGCTCTGTTAAGCTTTGTCTTCCTAGAAACAGAAACTTTGAAGAGCTTGGAGTGGAGCAGTAAGCTGAGGTATGAAACAGAAGTGGAGAGGTGCCTATGTGTGAGTCCAGGCAAAGGGCAGGTGAATTCAGGCAAGAGCTGGGAAAGGTGCCTACCTGTGAATCCAGCCAAGAGTGAGGTGAATCCAGGCAAGAGGTGGAAGTAGTCAGGCCGTGGAAGAGGAGCCATTGAATTTGGAAGTCAGCCTCAGTTAAAATGAAAGAAGACTTTCCTTGGTAACTCTATATTGACTGATGAGATTGTGACTTACTGTGAACCAGGGGTGGGTGGTGTTTGTACTTTCTGCTACCACTTAAGGATGATTGTCTTAAGGATGATTGGAAGCCAGCCTTGAGTCAAGATGAAAGAAGACTTTACTTGGGTACTCTATATTGATTGAAGAGAGTGTGACTTACAGAACTGTATCTTTTCTTTAAGACTATGTGGCCACCTTAGTAATAAGTTGTTATGTTATATTGTCGTGAAAGTTGTGCTTTAATTTCTTGAATGTTTTGATTTAGTTTATTGCTGAATAAATAGAGAGCTCACTATACTATGTATTTATATCCTTAAAGTTATTTGGAAGTCAGTGTGGGAGAGTTCATACAACTTTTTTCTTACTCTGCCATCTTGGGTCTGTGAATTCCAGATCATAACACTTCAGAAACACGGAAAACTTACAGACTCCAAGACCTAATGCTGAAAACAACAGCACAGATAAAGCCAGAAACACAACTAGGTGGTGCAGTAGATAGAGCACTGGCCCTGGAGTCAGGAGGATCTGAGTTCAGATCTAGCCTCAGACACTTAGTAGTTGTGTTACCTTTTGCAAGTCATGTAGCCTTGATTGGCTAAATAAATAAAATATCCAGTACAACTTCAAACCTCTTTCCACTCTTGGCTTTTCCCTCCTCTTTGAACTATTAAAAAAGGTAAAAAGTCTCAAACTTGGGGATGTGTCTCTCCCCAAATCAGGAGGAAGAGAGTTCAACTTTAAGACAAATTTAAAAGTAAATGCATAGACTGAAAAACTGGGGAAAGGGATACCTGATTATATAAAGCTACAATGGTGACAGTGAATATAAAGGCACAAATTCAGAAGAATGCAGTGAAGGAAAAAATATATTTAAGCAGTCTCAAAGAAAAGTGCAAGTTAGACAGAGGCTCAACAAAAATTCCTTGGAAGAGCTAAAGAAATAGATTATAGTAGAAGAGAGAAAAATAGGAAAAGTGAGAGTGATGAAAGAAAATTCTGAAAAGAGAATTAATAGCTTGGTAAAAGAGGAAGAAAATGTAGAAAGTAACAGTTTAAAAATTAATCTAATGGCAAAAGAAACACAAAAAATAACACCTTTAAAATGTGTGCAAATAGTGAAGGAGGTATAAAAAATCACTGAATAAAAATGCTCCTTAAAAAGCAGAATTGGACAAATGTGAAATATGGTACATAAGTTCACTGAAGGAAACAATTCCTTAAAAAATAGAATTGGGCAAATGGAAACTAATGGCTACATGAGACAGTAAGAAATCATGAAACAAATTAAAATATTGAAAAAAATAAAATGAGAAATAGCTCATTGGGGAAAAAATAACTGATCTCAAAACTAGATCAAGGAGAGATAATTTAACAATTACTGGTCTGCTCAAAACATGACCAAAAGGAGGCTACACATTAAATTTAAAAAAAGATAAACAGGAAAATAGCCAAATATCTTAAAACCAGAAGGTAAAATAGAAATAAGAAGAATCAACTGATCACCTCCTGAAAGAAATTCCAAAATGAAAACTCCCAGGAATATAATAGCTGAATTCAAGATATCCTAGATCAAAGAGAAAATACTTCGAGGCACAAAACATCAACCATTCAAATGCCATGTAGTCACAGTGAGAATAACAAAAGATTTAATAGGTACCATGTTAAACGACAATCTGTCAGCTCTGTGATTTTCATCCTACTCAAACTGAACATAAATACACTATAATCCATTTTTCCTTGTCTTTAGTAAATTGATGATGGTGCTGGCAACATGTATGAATGTTGTTTTGGCTCTGTTAAGCTTTGTCTCCCCAGAAACAGAAACTGCAAAGGAATTGAGGTGGACTGGACACTGTGCACTTCAATATGGTACTGGATGAGAAACTGGACAAGGAACTGGACAGGGAGCTGAGAGCTGCTTACCTTTGAATCTAGGTGACATTTGGGTAGATTCAGGCAAGAGCTGGGACCATGGAAGACAAACCATGGAATCTGAAAGCCAGCCTCAAGTCAAGATGAAAAGACCTCTTCTTGGGTACTTAATGCTGAATGAAAAGATTATGATTTACTATGACCTAGGAGTGGAGAATTTATACCTTTGTACTTTGTGTCCATTAAGGAGACTTGCTCCTTAAGGATGATTGAGTTAAGGACTTACTGAGTGATATATTTTGTTTAAAACTATGTGACCACTTTAGTGAAAACTATGTGTCCAATTTAGTGATAGCTTGTTATGTTATAACGTTGTGAATGCTATACTTTGGTTTCTGTCAATAATTTGCTTTGATTTACTGCTGAATAGATAGTTCACTATGTGATCAGAACCTTAAAGCTGTTCACAGCAGCAGTCCTCTGGAAAGCTGCTCGTGCTTGGCTTTACATTTACCAATCCAATAATCATTATGTTTGGCAGAAGAAAGAGAAAAAGTAAAAGATTTGCATTGCTCTATTTTCTTTCCATCATATAATATCTTTGTCCAATCCTGATCAGTATCTCTATCCAAAAATTGATTTTACTTTTTTTCTATTATGTCTTAAAAACAAAAATAACAAAAAAAGCCTCTTTATTGTACTCAGCTTTCCTTGCTAGCCAGTGTTCATTATGATTTTTACTCATCTTTCATCTTCTGTGCATGTCTTTTTAAAATTTAAGTGATTTGGTGTTTTGCTAAGTTTGTAAACTTATAGATACTGTTATATTCTTCAGCTCTGTAGACAAAAAAAAAAACAAATGCTTCTTCATGCTGTGGAATTCTTTGTGCTTCTCCTATAGCTCTTGCATGAAAGCTCAGGCATTAATGACAAAGAAATCAGCATATATTGCTTTAAGTCCTGAATCCCTTATGTAATAACTAAGAATTTCAAATGACACTTAAGAACACAGATTTGGGAAATATTGTTGGACCAAAACAATTATCATAGATGAACTATGTAATGGAGAAAACATGATCTTGGAAACATTGAAGGCTTTTAAGATCATCCTGGGAGCAAAAGATAACAGAGGTGATGATGACAACATAAAGGTAGTCAAGACTCAGAGAATACTATTAATTATAAATCTATTTGCTTACCTTTTATTTTTACAAAAATCTCAATTCAATTTTCTGCATACCCCTGAAGAGCATCATTGATAAAATTGTAAGAAAACAACAGATTTTAAACAAATTGTTTTATAAAAGTGTTCAAATCTCCTTTTATGGGTTTTGTGGAACCACAGGCCATATATTGATAATTGTTCTATTCCTATAATGACTAGTATTACTATTGTTTTCCTCAAGCCAATAGCAAGCAATCAATAAAGTGTTACTGAATGAAAAATTGAATGAAGAATCATACAGAATTCAGTAGTACAACACTAGAATCATAAATTCAGGTATTCAGGGGACATCAGAGGATATCTGCCAATTCCTTGTTTTAAACTTGAGGAAATTGGAGGGCAAAGAGTTTAGGTGGGCAGAGTCAAGATGGAGGAGTAGAACCAGGACCTCCAAGCAGCTCTGGCTTCTGCTTTCCCCAATCAATGAAAGAGGGCACTCTGAACAAACTTTGGAGCTGCAGAACCCACAAAATGACACAGAGAAGATAACCTCCTGATGAGGACAGCCCAGCAGGCCAGCAGGAATCAGCCAGTGCAGCACTCTGGGAGCCAAGCTCAGGCCCACATGAGCCAGAGGTTTTAGCCCCAGGGTGGCATGACCAGCCACTGGTCTGAGTGACTCCAGATCAGCAGTAGCTGTGGTCATTTCCAGAATTATCAACACAGAGATGCGAAGGACAAAGTGAGAGGTCAGTGCAGTCTGGAATTTGGGACCCAGTAAATGGGATTGCGTCAACTTTCAATCCCGGTGAGGGGCAGGGGGGGGAGAAGCCGCTGAGACACTCAGCATAACCAGCCAGCACCATGTGGCAGCTTCAGGTCCTGGACTGCAGAGTGTATGGGGACCAAGAGACCAGTCTGAGGGATAATCGTTCTTGCTTTAACCTGCTTGGATCCAGATTGAGGTCTAGGGTGGAGGTCCTGGAGTATGAGTCCAGAATGCCAGAGCGTGTGAAGGTTTCAGAGAGGGCACCCATCTAATACCTCTGGCAACTGAGAAAACCCCAGCATTTGGGATGAAAGCTCCCCTGTCTGGTGACAGAGTCCTACTGTGGCAAAAAGCCCAGGGATCACGTGACTGAGGGGTGACAGGACCAGGCAAAGAAAACAAAGCAGACAGAAATTTTAGAATATTTGAATAATTTTCTTACTCTTTTCTTTCCCACATCTTATTGTGCTAATCAATTATTTCTCCAAAATATCTTTTATATGAGTCCCCTTATCTTCATTCATATCTTTTTTTTGTTTTAGTTTTTTTTTTTCTTTTTGGAGGGCAGTTGTGGTTAAGTGACTTGCTCAAGGTCACATGGCTAGATTTTTGTGTTAAGTGTCTGAGGCTGGATTTGAACTCAGATCCTCCAGACTCCAGGGCTGGTTCTCTATTCACTGCACCACCTAGCTGCCCCTCTATAAAGTTTTTTTTGTTTTGCTTTGTTTTGTTTTTCATTCATATCTTCTAACCTCAACCATCACCACCCCTCAAGTATCTTTGATAATATTACCTTAATTTGTCACCTTGCTTCTAATTTCTATAAGCCATTGTCTATCTAGATGCCAAAGTACTCCTTCCAAAGCACAGTAGTAACTCTATGACTTCACTATTCAAAAATTTCTCCTTCTGTCATTTAACAACTTCTACAACTAGGAAATGATATGTTTCAATCTCCCATTTTATTCCTGGTCTCCTTCCCTCATCCTTCAAGAAAATAATAAGATTGTTTATTATAAAGGGCACTAAAGGTAGGCTATGATAGACTTTTGGAAATTTGAGACTAGAGATTATGATGCTTAAAATCTCAAAAAGAAGAGAGAGGAGAAAAAAGACACTTCACAGCTACCGTATTTCATAGAGGAGAGGAAGAGCATTGATTGTTGATCAGATTTACTTTTAAACCTAATGACTATCATCTCTGCCCTGCTTTCTGGTTTCCCTGCTCAAACTGTGATGTACACCCCTCCAAAAAGTAACCTTTACCCCACAATATCCCAGATTGAAGCCCTCTGTCTCTTTATAATCCAAGTTGTCAGATAGTATGCTTTTCTGTTCCAAACTTTGATAAACTTTGATTTCAGACTATATCCCCTAGCAAGTTAACAAAGTAGCCCTGGAAACATGGAAAGGATCACATTATTGCACACATATTTTATGTATCAGCCAAAAAGTACTTTTTTTCTCACTCCTTGACCTCATTTCAACTGGAGGATGAGGGAAATTTGGATGATTTAGGCATTTCCATAATTTTTCCTCATACCTAGAATGCATTTTTCCTCATATTTTTTTCCCTTTCAGAATGTCTAGCTTTTTTGAAAGCAAAATCCAGATGCTTCCAACTCCATGAAGTTTTTTCCTATCAAGTAGGGCTCTCTCCTTAAAATTATATTGCATTTACTGACGTGTGTATGTCATAAAGCAGAGCAAAATGTAAACTTCGTGAGATAAATTATTACTTGTTAATTTTATCTTTGTATCCCTAGCAACTAGCCTAGTGCAGTGCCTTGTATACAGTAGGCACTTAATAAATGTTTGTTGAATAATTCTTTAAGTAATTAAATACAATAGTATATTTTAAAAGATAACTTGATTTTTAAATCCTTTTTAGGAATAATTCTACCATTTATTTGATTTTTTTTTCAAATGGACCTGTTATTTAACTAACATAGAGAACTCAGTGAATCAATTAGACTATTAAATGCTCTGTTTCAGACAGGGTGTAAAGATCAGAAGATGCAGAAAAGGCAAAAATAGTCCTTTTCTTCAAGAATATCACATTATATTAGGGGAGAGAACATATAAATATAGGATTCATACATAGTAGATGCAAAATGTTTTTAGTGGGGAAGTCGGTAGGAGTCAGTGAAATGAAAAAGGCCTTCTATACAAAGTAGCATTTGATCTAAATATGGAGGAAAGATTAGAATTATTTTTTAAAAAGAAGTGAAGAGGGAGAACATTTCAGTCACAGGAAATAACTAGTGAAAAGTCACATAGACAAAGAATGAGGTGTCATTTCTAAAGAACATCAGTAGACGCATAGCTAGATTGGAGTTGTAAATTTTAAGAGAAGGGGAAGATACAAATGGACTAGTCTGTGAAAATATTTAAATTTTAAACAAATGACTTCATATTTATTATTGTCATTAAAGAGAACACCTGGAATTTATTGAGTAAGGGGTGAGATGGGCAGACCTACAATTTAGAAACATTTCTATGGCAATTGGGTGGAGGATAGAATAGAGTGAAAAGATATTTGAAACACAGATACCAATTAGAATATTCCTGAAAGAGTACAGGTGACAAGTATTTAAAGCCTGAACTTTGGTGATGAATTTAGAGGAGGATTTGTATATCAGAAATGTTGTAGAGGCAAAAATAAGACAGCACTGGCAAATATATGTGGTTAAGTGTGGGGAGATGTAGATGACAATGAAGATGCAAACATGAGTCCTGGAAGCATATTAATGCCATTAACAATGAGAGGGAGGTTATAAGGGGAACTTGTTGAGTTGAGGTCCATATGGTTAGAGATGTAATATGGTTAGTTGGCAAAGAAGAACTGGAGCCTGGGGAGGAGGGGAAAATAAATATGGGAATAATCTGCATAGTCAACACAAGTGAAGATATGGAACGTGATGAAAACAGTAAGAAGTACAGAGAGAAAAGTCATAGATTTTCCTTTAACAATAAGAATCTTCAAGTAATAGACTGAGAGAAATGTCTGGGATACTAAAGCTTAATAGACCTATCCAGTGTAGTATAGTGAGTATGTGTCAGAGAGCGCAATTTTAACTGAGATATTCCTGTATTTGAGGATTACATTTTATCCACTATAGGGATAGAGGTCTACAATGTGGAAATAATCTACTAGCATTTTTCCACTACTTTCAAAGCTTATGCCCGATGTAACTAAAGTTTTATTTTATTATTTTTTTACATTTTGTTAGATATTTCTCATTTATATGTAGAATTTTTGAGTAAAAAAATAACTTAAATTCCAGATTTTCTCCTTCCATACTTCTCCTTTCATTGAAAAGTAAAGCAGTTTTATACAGGATATGCATCTGTAATCATGCAAAATACAATTCTTTGTTAGTTATTCTGTGAAAGAAAGCAGACAAAATTTTAAAAAAGAGAAAAATAAACATTGAAAACTATGCTTAAATTTGCATTCAGACTTCATTAGTTCTTTCTCTGGAGATGGATAACATTTTTCATCATAATGCCTTTGGGATTTTCTTGGATAATAGTATTGCTGAGAATAGTTAAGTCATGCACAGTTCATCATCATACAATATTGTTGTTACTGTTTACAATGCTCTTCTGGTTCTACTCTTCTTACTTTGCATCAATTCATTACTTTCCAGGTCTTTTATGAGAGCATCCTGCTCATCATTTCATTTAATTTCTTTTTTTAAACTTTTGTAGCCCTTTATTAGCAACTACAATAGATGGTATCTGATGTACAACAGCAGTGGCATTTGGATATACTAGAGATGTTTTATATGATAATAGAGATCACTGATAAATGCAATTTTCATTATTAAAAGCTTTCACCTTTTTTGTTTGTTTACAATTTGCAAAAATATTCTGAAAGCTGAATATATGTACACTGGTCTGCAAAGAGCACAAATGTAGAATATGGTAAGTACTTTACAGGTTGTATTCAAAGAACCTTTACCACCATGTCTTTACATTCATCATTATTTTGTTTTAATCCCAAAATATTTTGGTGCAAAAAGTATTTTATAATTAGTTGAAATTAAGGAAGATTACACTTACTAGAAAAGAAGTGAAAAATTTCTATTAATTTTAAAGTTTCAGTATCTCCAAAGAGCAGGAATTATATCTTTGTAAAGGCTAGGCTGTTAGCCCTTTAATAGCATAAGGATGTTTAGGTGCTATCCCTGCATATTCAGGGAACTGTAATTGCTCCAGCTGCATAACTCACTGAACTATCTTGCCAATTTCTAAACTGACTTGACTATGTCCAATAAAAAAATGAAAAAACTCATATTCATTTAATTTTTTTGGAGTTTTGTGACAGTATTTAATAATGTCCCAACGAGATACCTTCTATATATTGTGTTGTGATAATTCTTTGAGTAGTTGCTAAAAGATACAGGGTCTAATTCTCATGCCCGCAATACCAAAAATCAGAAGAAATCACAAAGAGATTCCTAGGACTCATTAGGTATGTAGTGAAGGTTGCCAAATTTCTATTTTTTTTGGTTCATTCAAAGCTTCAGTCAACATGGAAAAAGTGATAAACTCATCTTTATGGTTTTCCATGGTTTAGTAGTATAAGGCAAATGCATTTCAATACTATAATTATTTTCATCTCTCTACAGAAACATGCACTCAAACATTCCTGTCTTCCATAGCTTTCTATAAATATTTTGATCAATAAGAAAATGATAAAGAATTGTATATACACTGGATGTATCTACACTGGAATATACACAAAAGTATAGGGTCACAGGATGAGAGGGTCTAAGGATAATTATTTTTTCTGTATGATAGATGGATCCAGCTGTGTGCCAACATGAATGAGTAGTGTAAGACCCACAGCAATTATATCCTGCATGGGTTGAGGGTTAGGGGGTAGGGGGTAATGACTCTAACAGGTTTATTTGTGGATTATTCTTGTGAAAGCCAACTTTCTAATTATGCATTCACTTGACAACCTGAGGCTGTGTATCAGCTTCCAGCATTACTGGCTTCCCTGAAGACCACTCATTTGGACATCTTGGAATGTGTACCAGTTATGTTGCATATGGATGAATGAAGAACTGTTTGTGATGGCTACAGTTATTGCTAAGGATGGTAGCAAGCACTGGAAGACCAACCCCCCAAAAAAGGTGCCCTCAGAGAGGACCTTGTCCAAGAGAAAGAGAGGAAGAGGAGGAGGGGTGAAGAAAATGGAGGACAGGGGGAGGAAAAAAAGGAATGTATTAAGATAATCATATAATTTGTTGGTTTGGTTATGGATATGGTCAGTTATTCTGATAGTTTTCAAATACAACCCTGATTTCTTGGTATAAATCACAACTACTCACAGTGTATGAACCTTGGGATATATTTCTGCTATCTTTTTGTTAGTGTTTTCTTTAAATTTTTGCATTAATATTCATTAGGGAAACTGGTATATAATCTTCTTTCTCTGTTTTGAATTTTATTAATTTAGGTAACAGAACCATATATGTTCCATTAAAGGAAATTGGCAGGACTCCAACTTTGCTATTTTGCCAAATAATTTATATAGTATTACATGAATTGCTTCTTAAATATTTGGTAGAAATCACTTGTGAATTCATCTGGTCCTTGGGAACTTCTCATTCAGAATTCATTGATGACTTGTGAAATTTCTTTTTCTTAAGGTTATTTAAGTATTATTTTTCTTATGTTAATCTGGGTAATTTATATCTATGCAAATATTCAAACATTTTGCTTCCATTTTCAGACGTATTGGCATATAATTGGACAACATAGTTCCTAAAATATATCTATTTTCCTCTTTATTGTTGTTGCATTCACCATTTTCTTTTTTCAATATTGATAATTTGTTTTTCTTTTGTAAAATCAAATTGATCAGTAGTTAATCTATTTTGTTGCTTTTTTCATGAAACCAAGTCCTAGTTTTATTTATTAGTCAACATGTTTTTATTAATTTCAGTTTTATTCATCTCTCCTTTGATTCTCAGAATTTCCAATTTGGTTTAAAATTCAGGATTTTAAATTTGTACCTTATATAGTTTTGTCATTGTATGTCTAATTTATTGATTTGTTCTTTCTCTATTTTATTGACATAAGTATTTAGAGATATACGATTTCTCTGAAATATTGCTTTGACTACATCTGATAAATTCTGGCAGGTTATCTGATTGTTGCATTCTCTTTAGTGAAATTATTGATTGTTTCTATATTTTGTACTTTGACCCACTCAGTCTTGTATTTGGAGATTGAATTTACCATTGAGCTCTGGCTTTTTTTTTTATCAGGAAGGTCTGGAAGCCCCTTATTTCATTGAATGACCATCTCCTTGACTGAAATATTATGCTCAGTTTTGTTGGATAGCTGATCCTTGATTGTAACCCGAGTTCTTTTCCCTTGCAAAATATCATGTTTCAGTCCCTCCAATCTTTCAATATAGAAGCTATCAGATCCTATGCAATCCTCACTGTATTTCAGTGATATTTGAATTGTTTCTTTTTGGCTGCTTGCAGTATTTTCTCCTTACCTGATAGTTCTGGAGTTTGGCTACAACATTTTGTGGAGTTTTCAATTTGGGATCTTTCATGAGGTGTCTGGTGGATTCTTTCGATATCTGTTTTACCCTCTGGTTCAAGGATCTCAGGGAAGTTTTTCTTGATGAGTTCTTGGAAGATGTTGCCCAGGCTCTTTTGTTATCATGATTTTCTGGTAGATCAATAATTCTTAAATTATCTCTCCTGTATCTGTTCTCCAGGTCAGTTATTTTTCCACTGAGATATTTTACCTCTTTTTCTAATTTTAAATTTTTGAGATTTTGTTTGACTAATTCTTGGTACTCTGTAGACTCATTAGATTCAATTTGTTTAATTCTATTTTTTAGTGAATTATTTTCCTCAGTCAGTTTTTGAAGCTCCTTTTAAATACGTTCAGATTTCATTTTTAGGGATTTGTTTTCTCCAGTTAGATTTTGAGCCTCTTTTTCCTTTTCACATATTTTTTTTCTTTTTAAGGAGCTGCTTTCTTCATTGAAATGTTTTTTTTTTCAATTTCCACAATTTTGATTTTAAAAGAATTGGTCAGTTTATGTTCTACCTCTCTAATTTGGTTTTAAAAGTCTTTCTTCAGCTCTTCCAAGAATGCTTTCTGGGCTTGAGGCCAGTTCATGTTCCCTGTTGAGGCTTCAGCTGTGGGTGTAGAGTCAATGCTGTCTCCTTCTCAATTTGGTTCTTCAAACTTGCAATAATAGGATTCCAGAGTCTTTGCCTTTGCACTCTGTCTTTTACCCATTTTGAGGGAGGGCTTTAGTCACACCCATCCTCTAGGACCCCCAAGCCTACATTATTTTAGAATTTTGCTATGGGGCAATAATTTCTGTGTTTTCAGGGAGAGGGGGGCATTAGAGAAGCTGGGGTTCACTCTACCATCCTGGTCCCTGGAAGTTCAGGTAGGTGCTTTTTAAATTTCCACACTGTAGGTTGATAGTCCCAGGAGTAGCTGTTGCCACTGCCATGGGTCCTGCATTTGCCTCTTACCCTACTCTTACAGATCCCCAGTCCGTGGTGATAGGCCTGGGAATGGTCCCTGCAGTTGGTGGATAACCTGGCCACCACGTCTGCCTCCACATGCTGCATCCTCCTCCACCAACTCATTCAATCTTAAAATTAGATTAATTAGTTATCAACAATTTTTATTCTTTGAATGCAGATTGAAGCAAACTACTCACTCTCTTTTTCTTGTTTAGTCTTGTTTCTTCTTTCCCATTGTTCATTCCATTGGTTACAATCCTTCTTTACAACCTGTCTATTGTCCAATATAAAAGCATTTGCAGATACTATACTTGATTGCGTGTCACCATGGGGGGGTGGGGTAACAGGGTGGGGAAGAAAATTTACAACTCAAGGGATTGTGAAACTGAATCTTATAAATTAAAAGTAAACAAATTAATAAAACAAAATAAATTTAAAAATTATTTTTTTAAATTTTACTCTTTCATGGTCCTTTATTGAATGTAATTTTTATTTAATTTTTATCTGAAAAGGATCCATTTAATATTTCTACTTTTCTACATTTGATTGTAAGGTATTTATGCAATAATACATAGTCAACTTTTGTGTAACTATCATTTACCACTAAAAAAGGTATACATCCCTTTATATTTTCATTCAATTTTCTTCATAAGTCTTTCATATGTAACTTTTCTAAAAATTTTTTCATTACTTTAACTTTTCTCATTTATTTTTGTTAGATTTTTATCAAATATAGTCAAATTTAAAATCAGTTCTTCTATTTTTATCAGGAATGCTTGAAAATCCTGAATTTATAATATTTCAATTTTTACCTTGAAGACTCAATAATCAGTTTTTTTCTTGGTAGTTTATTGCTGATTGTATTCTTAGCACCTTTGCCTTCCAGCACATCATGTCCTAACTCTCCTGATTCTTTAATGTGGTAGTTGTTAAATCTTGTGTGATCCTAAATGTGATTCCATGGTAATTGAATGGTTTCTTTATATGTACTTCAAGTATTTTCTCTTTGATCTGGAATACCTCGAATTTAGTGATATTATTCCTGGCAGTTTTCAGTTTGAGATTTTTTTTTTGGAGGTGATTAGTGGATTCTTTTGGATTCTGTTTCTCTCTGTTTCTAGGATATCAGGACAGAGTTCTTCAATAATTTATTTAAATATCATGTCTATTCTCTTTCCTTTGATCATTTATTTGAGCTACTTCAAAAATTATTAAATTACATCTCCTCAATGCATTTTCCAGGTCAGTTATGTTTCCCATGAGGCATTTCACATTATATTCCATTTGTCATTCCTCTTTATTTTTTCTATTGTAAAAATATTTTTATTGAGTTTTAATTTTTGCCAGTGTTATGGGAATGGAAATTTAAGATCTTCCCTGCCCTTAGGTCCTTTGATAGCCTTAAGTGCACCTGGAGCCTGTGGTGGGAGTCCTGGTTTTTGGGAATGCTTTTTGATTGGGCAGTGGGTCAAAAGAGTTGTTAAATCCTCTGAGCCAGGAGAAGGCTATTTAAACCCTGATGTGAGGATTGGTTTTGGGGCTCACTTTGAGAAGTGTTGTGTAATTAGACCAGATGAGACTCTGGGCAGCCATCGAGCCCCACAGCTTTGAAAACCTAGATGTTGATGCTTCCCTCTCTGGTAACTGTGACTAGGTATGGATGTAATAGTTAGAAAGTTGCAGGCCTGTCTGCTGAAATGTTTCTCTGTTTTCTTGTAACTCCTGTCTATATATTCTGAAGATTGGGGTGCTGACTTTTCCCCTTGAACTAGGTAAATGATATATTTGATTGATTAAAGCAAGATTGTTAATCCATTTTGAGTTGCTTTCCTTTAGAAAAGCAGATCTAAGCACCTGTGTAGGCAGCCACGCTAGGGACGCTGGGGTGCTTGCAGCTACAGCTGCAATAATAATAATCTATATTAATGTAGAATACGGTATACTATAATTTCTTGTAATTCTAATTTGAATGAAAAGGTAAAGGAAAAGAAAGTTATCTACTCATTTTTCTGTTTACAAAGATCAAGAACAATCAGGAAGAAAAAAATGCAACCATGGTTCTGTCTGGCATGTCTTATAAAGATAGCTTAATTAGCCTTGATTGCAAAAGGCCTAAAATACAAGTCATGTTAATAACATCTTACAATGATATAGAAGCTTATATCCTGAGCATCCCCAGAACTATTCGCCAACTCAATTCATGTAGGGCTCATTTCTCCATTGAAGTGAAGTCATATTTTTTTTGGGGGGGGAGAAGAGCAGAAGCCACATAGACAATCTGCATAAAGGATATGGTAAAATAGTGGCCAAGAGAAGAAGAACAAACCTTTACCTTTTTGAAACATGTCTTTGATTCTTTAAGACTGATTTAAAACCAAATTAACTATCTTTTTGTATATATTTAGTATTTTATTTTTAACCAAGTTCCATGTAAAAACAATGTTAAACCTTTGTTTTTAAAACTTTGAGGTCCAAATTATTTCCCTTCCCCACTCCCCACTCCTCCTCATTAAGAAGGCAAGCAATATGATATAGGTCATACAGGTATAGTCATGCAAATATATCCATGAATGTCATGTTGTGAAAGAAAACAAAAACCTCAAGAAACATAAAGAAAATGTGAAAAAAAATAGTATACTTGAATCTGCATTCAAACACCATTAGTTTTTTTTTTTTTTTTTTTCCGGCCCCTCTGGAAATGGATAGTATTTTTTTATCATAAGTCATTCTGAGCTATCTTGGTCATTGGTTGCTGAAAATAGCTAAATCTTTTACTACTGATCATCTTACAATATTGCTGTTACTTTGTTCACAGTACATTTCACTTTGCTTAAGTAAAATTCTATACAGGATTTTCTGAGAGCATTCTGCTCATCATTTTGTATAGTCCAATAGTATTCCAAAATAATCACATACAGTAACTTGTTCAGTTACACAAGATTTAGTAACTTGTACATTAAGGGATCAGAGGATTTGGAATATGATATTCCATAGGTCAAAGGAGTTAGGATTAAAACCAAGAATCATTGACTCAGCAAAACTAGGTGTAATCCATGAAAGTAAAAAATGGGATTTAATGATATGGAGGAATTGAATTCATTCTTCAGAGAAGACAAGACCTAAATAGATAATTTTACTGTCAAATACAAGAATCAATAGAAGCATGAAGAGGTAAACAGGAAAAAATCATAAAGCACTTATGAAAGTTGAACCATTTACATTCCTATATGGAAATATGATATTTGTAACTCATGAGAACTTTCTTATTATTAGGGTAGTTGGAGGGAATACGTTATATATATATATATATGTATGTATGTATCTCATATATATGAGAGAGAGAAGGTGTAAGGTGAGTGAATATGAAGCAATTGTATCTAAAAAATAAAAGTAAAGGGTAAGAGAGGAAAGTATTGGGAGGAGGAAGGGAGGGATAGAATGGGGTAAGAAAATCTTTTACAATGTAGGGGAAGAGGAGGAAGGTGAGAGGGAATGAGTGAACCTTACTCTCTTCATAATTAATTTAAGAAGGGAAGAACATACACACTCAATTGGGTACAGAAATCTGTCTTACCTTACAGTAAAGTAGGGAGGAAGGGTAGAAGAGAGGGGGGAATAGAAGGAAGGGCAGATTGGGGAAGGGAGTAATCAGAAGTAAATTCTTTTGAGGAGGGACAGAGTGAAAGGAGCGAATAGAATAACTAGTTATGAGATAGGATGTGGGACAATATTGTTAGTCTTTCACAACATGACTATTATGGAACGGTTTTTCATGACTTCACATGGATAACCTATATCAAATTGCTTGGCTTCTATATGACAGTGCGTTGGAAGGAAGTATGGGTGAGAATTTCGAACTCAAAGTTTTTAAACCAAATGTTAAAAATTGTTTTTACATGTAACTGGAAAATAAAATACAGAGGAAATGGGGTATATAAATCTATCTTACCATATAGGAAAATAGAAGGGGGAGGGAATAAAAGAAGGAATGGGGGTTAATAGAAGAGAGACCAGATTGGAATATGGGGTTATCAGAAGCAAAACATTTTGGTAAAGGACTGAAAGAAGAGAGAAAATAATATTATATAATATGATATGATAGAATAGAATAGAATATAGAATAGAATAATATAATATATTATACTATATTGCTATAATATAGTATTATATCATTATTATATTATATTATTATATACATTATTATATTATGATATAATATAATAATAATATAATAAAATAAACAGGGGTAGAGAGAATAAAATAAACTACAGGGAAATACAGTTAGCAATAGTAACTGTCAAAAACAAAGCAAGTTTCTATGATAAAGTCTTCATTTCTCTAATATATAGAGAACAGCGCTAAATTTATGAAAATAAGACACTTTCCCCAATTGATAAATGAACAAAAGATATAATTAGTTTTCAGATAAAGTAATTAAAACTATCTATAGCCATATGAAAAATTATTCTAACTCAGTATTTATTGAGGAAATGCAAGTTAGAACAATTATGAAGAACTACATCATACCTACTAGATTACGTAATAGGACAGACAAGGTAGATGGCAAATGTTGGAGGGCATGTGGGAAAAAAAATGAGACATTAATGTTCTATTGTTGGTGTTGGGAATTGATTAAAACATTCTGTAGAGCAATTTGGAAATTTACCCAGAGAGCTATAAAATTATGCAAAATTTTGACATAGTTTTACCATTACTAGGTCTGTATCTCAAAAGAAGAAAAACTGAATGGCAAAGGACCTATATGTACAAAAACATTTACAGCAGCTCTTTTCTGCAATTAAAGAATTAGAAATTGAAGGGATGTACATCAATTGGGGAATGGTAGAATAAATTGTGATATGTAATTTTGATGGAATACTACTATATTATAAGAAATGATGAGCAGGATGCTCTCAGAAAAATCTAGAAAGACTTACATGGATTGATGCAAAGTGAAATGTACTGGATCCAAAGTAACAGCAATACTATAAAATGATCAATTGTGAATAATTTAGCAATTCTCAGCAAAACAAAGATGCATAACAACTCTTAAGGGCTTGGAATGAAAAATGCTATCCATTCCCAGAGAAAGAACTGATGATGTCCGAATACAGATTGAAACAACTTATTTTTTAGTTTTTCCTGAGTTTTTTTCTCTGTTTTCTTCCATAATGTGACTATTATTGATATGTTTTGCATGACTACACATATATAACCTGGATAGAATTGTTTGGATTCTCAATTAAGGGGGAGTAGGGAGGGAGGAAAGGAGAAAATTTGAATCTCAAAGTTTTAAAAACAAATGTTAAAAAATGTTGCTTATATGTAGTTGGGGAAAATTTAATACCAAATAAATACTAGAAAATCATTTTGAACTTTTCCATGGCCCAAGACCAACTCATTTTTTCTAGGAAGCTTTGGATGTAGGAGCTCTGACTGTGTTGTCTTCTGAGTGTATATTTTATCTTACTTTTCATCATAATAAATTTCTATAACAAGAGTTTTCTTTTCCATTGTTTGTCATTTTCCTAGCCTTTTACTTGACCTTTAACTCTTTGTTAAAGTAGCACTCTGGTTCCAGTGTGTAGGGCACACTGTCCCAAGCTTCAAGGGTTTTGTGCAGCTATTTTCAGAGATACTTCTAGGGACCTGTAAATTTTCAGTTCTTCCAAGGTGGAGTGATCTAAGGAGAGGTGTTTCCTCTTTTCCTGAATTGTGCAATGGTCTGTGAATGACCAAAAGCACTCTTTTTTGACCTGTAATTGTGAGATGGGTGGCCAGTCCACTGTAGATGTGAGCTCTGATGTGCTATTGCTCCTCCTCACCCTGGGACTGCCACCTAGGACTGCCACCTTGATTGAGGTATGGCATAGCAGCAGAGTCCTGCCTCAGTGCTAGCAAATAAAAAATAAAACAAAATACGTAATCTCCTGACCATTCAACCCCCTTACCATCTGTGGGCTTAGAGCTCTAGAAAGAGTTGCTGTCATTGTTGCTGCTGATTCAGTCACTCCCAAGGACCACTCCTGGTTTGCAATGGCCAAGACTGTGTTGGCATGGCTTGTGCTGTACTGCATTCCACTCTTGACCAGTTGAGATAGATCTTTCCTGCTGACCTTCCAAGTTGTCTTTGGTATCTTTCCACTTAGAGGTTGAGAAATTGGCACTTCAGCCAATGATTCAGTCACCCAGAACCCTGTTCCTAGTTTGATAAGGCCAGATCTGTACGGGTAAGGCCTACGGTCTTCTCTCACCCTGGTGCAACAGATTTTCTGCCAAACTTATAAGTTATCTTAGGCCAGAATTTTGTTTCACTCTGTCTTTTTATGGGTTCTGCTGCTCTAGAATTTGTTTAAATTCTTTTTTAAAGGTATTTGGAGGGTTTGGGGGGACAGCTCAGATGTATACCTGCCTTTATTCCATCATCTTGGCTCTACCTCCCAAAATAACTTTTTAAAAAAGGCAAATATAGATTAGAAGCCTTTTCAACTGATTTAATGATATTTATTAGGAATCAGTACCTAAGATAGACACTAGAGTTTCTTGAAAATTTTGTGATTTTAAGATCTTAATGTTTAATACAGAGTTCCCTCATGCTCAATTGGCTACATAGCAAATTAAACACCTCTAGAGGAAAAGGTTGCTTATAATATATTTTTCTAATACATTGTACAAAATTTGAGAAAATTACAGGTTAATTATTAAAACTTTCCGATTGAGTTAATGCATCAGTGTACTGATGTTAAAATCTGACAGGGTTCTCAGCCAGTAGGAAGGAGGCTGCACTATTACAATGCAACCTAATGGTTGGATGCATTTACTTTGAAGTGAACCAAGACATTTTTCCCCATAGATACATGTTTGGATGAAATCAGTAAACATACTGTTATCATGCATTTATTATGAGCATTTTCTTTTTTCATTTTTCAAATACTTTATTAACTTCTGATTTACATCATTAATTTCCACCAGATTTTGAATTACTAATTTTCTCCCCTTTTTTCTCCTACCCACCACCCCAGCATAGAAGTCCCACAGGATATCCCCTCCTCCAATCTGCTTTCTACCATTTCTTCTCCCATGCCCTATTTGACTTTTCCAGTAGGGCATGGTGGATCACTATGCCCTGGTGCCTGTATATCTTCTTTCCCAATTGCATGTAAGATAGTATTAATAAAAGTATACATGCATATATAATTTTAAACATTTGATTTTAAAACTTTGAATTCCAGATTCATTTCCTTCCTCCCTTGTCACCCACCCTTACTGGGAAGATAAGCAGTTCAGTATAGATTGTACATGTGTAGCTAATGCAAAACACTAACATAGTAGATATATTGTAAAAGACTGACTATATTTCCCTCCCTCCTATCCCACCACCCACTTGTTCTATTCTCTACTTGGATACCGTCCCTTTTCAAAAGTGGGTGCTTCCAACATCCCTCCCCCCCAGCATGCCCTCCCTTCCATCAACCCCTTCTCATCCCCTTCCTCCTACTCTCCAGAAGGGTGAGATACCCTATTTAGAGTGTATTTCATTCACTCCCCAATGCAAATTCAGTGAGAATAAAGTTGACCCATTCCCTTTTGCCTTCCTATTCTTCCCCTCCATTGTAACCTTTTACCCTTGACTCTTCTTTATGAGATAGCTTACCCCATTCTGTCTCTCTCTATCTCCTCTCATTATATTCCTCTCTCACCTCTTAATTTCCCCATTTAAGTATCATCTTTTCCTATTAAATTAGTCCTGTGCCTTCTGTCTATGTATACCTGTATGCATATATACACACATCCACACATGTATTAATATGCCCATATAACCTCTGCTATATATATATATGCATATATATATATATGCATATATATATATATATATATATTTCCTTCAACTATTTTCATACTGAAAAATGTTTCATCAGTTACAATTATCATTTTTTCTTGTAGGAATGTTAATACTTCAACTTTGATCAGTGGCTTATGATTTCTTTTCCCTATTTACCTTCTCATTCTTCTCTTGCTTCTTGTATCTGTATGTCAAATTTTCTTTTTAACTCTGTTTTTTTTTCATTAAGAATGCTTGAAAGTCCTCTATTCCACTGAATGATCATACTTTCCCCTGAAACATGATACTCAGTTTTGCTAGGTAGGTGAATCTTGGTTTTAATCCCAGCTCCTCTGCCATCCGCAATATCCTATTCCAGGACCTTTCATCCCTCAGTGTAGAAGCTGCCAGATCCTGTGTTATCCTGATTGAGTTTCCACAATATTCAAATTGTTTCTTCCTGGCTGCTTGTAATATTCTCAACTTAATCTGGGAATTATGGAACCTGGCTATAATATTCCTAGGAGTTTTCTTTTGGGGATCTCTTTCAGAAGGTGAATGGTGGATTCTTTCAACCTCTGTTTTGCCTCTGTTTCTAAAAAATCAGGGCAGTTTTCTTTGAAAACTTCCTGGAGGATGATTTCTAAGGTTCTTTCTTTGATCATGGCTTTCAGGTAGTCCAATAATTTTTAAATGATTTATCCTGGATCTATTTTCCAGGTCAGTGGTATTTCCCATGAGATATTTCACATTGCCTTCCATTCATTCTTTTGTTTGGATCTGTTTAACAGCATCTTGATTTCTCTTAAAGTCACTAGCTTCCCTTTGCTCTAATCTAAATCCAAGGGAACAATTTTCCTCATTGAGCTTTTGAGATTCTTTTTCCATATGGCAAATTTGGCTTTTCAAGGCATTCCTCTCTTCCTTGACTTTTTTAGCCTATTTTTCCAATTAATTCAATCTGTTTTTTAAGGTTTTATTTTCCTCAGTTAGGCTGTTGACTCTCCTTTCATAATTTTCTTACATAGTTCTCATTTCTCTTCCCAATTTTTCCTCCACTTCTCTTATCTGCTTCTTAAGGTCCTCTATGGCCTATAACCAGCTCGCATTTTCCTTTCAAGCTTCTGATGCAGGACTTCTGATTTCAATGTCTTCCTCCTGCTCCATGCTTTGCTACTTTTTGTCCCCAAAATAGTAGTCTAATGTTGGAATCCTCTGTTTGTTTTGCTTCCTTTGTCTGTTCAAGTTGCCTCTCAGTCACTTCTCCCCTTGGCTTTTTGCCACAGTAGGACTCTGCCACCAGACAGGGGAGCTTTCTTCCCAAACGCTGGGGTTTTCTTAGCTTCCACAGGTTTTAGTTGGCTGCCCTCTCTGATGCCTCCACACACTCTAGCAAGCTGGCCACACACCCCAGGACCTCCACCCTAGACCACAACGCAGATCCAAACAGGTTAAAACAAGAGCGATTATCCCTCAGACTGGTCACTTGGTCCCCTACACTCTGTGGGCTAGGAGCTGAAGCTCCAAAGTTGTGCTGGCACAGAGTATCAGTGGCTTTTCTTCCTGGGGCAAAAGCTGAGGCACTCCCACCTACTGGGTCTCAAAGTCCAGACTGCACTGACCTCTCAGTTTGTCCTTCTCATCTCTTTGTGTTGATGAATTTGGAACCGGCCAAAGGTGCTGGTGATCTGGATTCCCTCCAGCCTGCCTCTGGTCAGGTCCATCCTGGGGCTAAAACCTCATCTCCTGAGTGGCTGGTCTCAGCTCCTAAAGTGCTACGCTGGCCGCTTGCTGTTGGCCTGCTGGGATGTCCTCAACTGGAGGTTAGCTTCTCTGTGTCATTTTGTGGGTTCTGCAGCTCCAAAGTTTGTTTAGAGTCCCCTTTTATATGGATTAGAGAAGGTGGAAGCCTATTATGAGTATTTTCAATGTCATGCATTATATGATTTGTAGTCTCAAATAGTTGCAAATAAAGACTGTCTGTGGGACTATGGCATTTTGCCAAGTGAATGAACACTCATTTGATTTGATATTTGTACATATATTTTTACATCTTCCATAATTAAACTGTCAATCTAATTTCAGCAGACAAAATACTGCCAGGTACCATGGAGAAGATTAAAAGTTGGGAATTCAGGTATTGTCATTCTTTCATACTTGAACACTAACCTTGTGTAATGGACTTAAACCAATTTAATTTTTAGTATTGGGTGTCTCATTTGATTTTCCACCTGGCCTATCAATCCAAGTCCTAGAAAAGTAAAATAAAATGAATTCTACTGTAACATTCAAGAGACTAAAAAATTAGATGTGACTGAAGGGAATGTATTGAACAGAAAAGATGGTTCAGTTTTCTGTTAGCTCAAGCAGTAGTCAAGATTTATGAGTTCCTTATTCAATTTTAGGATATAGGAATGCTCATATTCCATATCTATCATGAACTCATACTATGTAGTTAATTAAAGCTCCCTAAATATAAGAATATTAATTGAAAATGCAACTGGATGGACCAAATATGGCAATACAAGAACTCATGAAAAGTAGCCTGTGGATAATTCATTTATATTTTCTATCCACATTAAATCAAGAATAATAATGGTCCTATTTGCCTATTATAAAATTGAATTTAAAGTTGTTGGTGGGAAAGTGTGAACGAACCTGGGTTTAAATCTGAGTTCTACTATTTACTTTCTATGACTTTGGACAAATCACTTTATTTTCTGGTTCCTTCATTTCTTCATCTTCAAGTTAAAAGCTTAATTCAATGACCAAAAAGATAATAAGTATATAGATAGAGAGATTGGTAGGTATATAGATGTATAGATATAGATATGTGTGCATATATATATATATATTCACACATACATACATATATATGCATATGTGTGTATACGGCACACATTAAGGTTTTAAAGGATTTTATATACATTCCCTTATTTGACCTCTTATCTTCCCTGTGAGACAAGAACTACAGATAATATCCTCATTTCAAAGGTGAAGAAATTGAATATAAAAGAGCTTTGATCTCATGCCTATGATCCCTCAGCTAGTAAGTTTAGACACAGGATTTGAAACTGGGTTTTCTTTACTACATACCCAGAACTAAAGTATATAGGTAATCCAGAAGGCCTGAATAATTCAAAATCAACAATATACAATTGTTTGAATTTATGAAATATTCTTTAGTTTTCAGTGTATGTGAAGGTAGAAATAAAGAAGAATAAGCATTACTCTTTGCCAAACACGATGTTAAACACCTTATATACTATTAACTCTATTACCTCTATTAGTTAATAAGATGTTAGAGTTATTAGAGTTAAAATCATTAATGATATTAAGTTGATTGTTATTAGGAATTATTATTAATAATATTAATATTAATGAGTGGATATCATAAAAATAGATTACTAATTATTTTTAATAACAGTGATTATAGAGTTAATAAAAAAATGCTTAAAATTGAGTCTGTAACAGAGTAATAAATGTTTGTTCAGGTCAACATTACCAGGAAAGAGGCACTTGAAACTTTCAAGGTTTCCTCTATAACTCTAAAGGTGAGATTTAGCCAACCTCACTCTTGAAATGAGAGGCTATAATACTTATGTACACTACTGTATGTTTATATTGTGAAGATACATTTTAATAAGTTAATTTAGTTTTAATAAGTTTTAAACATTCATTTCCATAAATTTTAAAGTTTATCCCCCTCTATATCCTCCCCTCTCCCCAAGATCACTTGCAAGCTGATATAAGCTTTACATATACATTCCTTTAAGCATATTGTCATATGAGTCATGTTGTATAGAAGAATTTCAATGAACGGGATGAACCATGAGGAAAAAAAAGACAAAAAAAAACAAAAAAAAAGAAAAAGAGTTTGTTTTGCTCTCTATTAAGACTCCTTAGTTCTTTCTCTGAATGTGGATGGAATTTCCATTGGAAATGTTTTAGGTCCTTGTATTGCTCAGAAGGGCTAAGTCTATCAAAGTCAGTCATCACACACTGTGGTTGTTAGCATGTACAACATTCTCCTGGTTCTGCTCACTTCATTCAGCATCAGTTCATATAACTCTTGTAAGGTTTTTCTGAAGTCAGCCTGTTCATCATTTTTAATAGCAAAGTAGTATTCCATTACATTAATATACCACACCTTGTTTAATCATTCCCCAATTGATGGGCTTCCCCTCAATTTCCAGTTCTGGGGTACCACAAGAAGAGATGCTATAAGTGGTATTGCTGGTAAAGGGGGATATTCATTTTTATAACATTTTGGTCATAGTTCCAAACTGCACTCCAGAATGGTTTGATCAGTTTACAACTCCACCAACAATGCATTAGTGTTTCAATTTTTGCACATCTTCTCCAATATTTATCATTTCCACTTTTTGTCATGTTACCAAAATGATAAGTATGATGTGATACTTCAGAGTTGTTTTGATTTGCATTTCTCTAATCAATAGTAATTTAAAGCATTTTTCATATACCTATAGATAGCTTTAATTTCTTCCTCTGAAAATTTCCTGTTCATATCCTTTGAATATTTATCAATAGGGGAATGACTTGTATTCTTTGAAAAAAAAAATTGACTCAGTTCTACATATATTGGAGAAAAAGAGACCTTTATCAGAAACATTGGTTGGAAAAATGCTTTCCCAGTTTTCTGCTTCCCTCCCAATCTAAGTTTCAATGGCTTTGTGTTGGCAAAAAATTTTCAATTTAATGTAATCAGAATCATACATTTTGCACTTCATAAAGTTCTCTATCACTTGTTTGATAATTGACTCCTCCATTCTCCATAAATCTGAGAGATAAACTATTCCATTCTCCTCTAATTTGCTAATACTCTCAGACTTTATATCTAAATTGTGTATGTGGAATTTATTTTGAAATATGGTGTAAGACATTGTTCTATGACTAGTTTCTGCCATATTATTTTCCAGCTTTCCCAACAGTTTTTGTCAAATAGTGAGTTCTTACCACAGAAACTGGAGGCTTTGGGTTTATCAAAAGGTAGATTACTATAGTCATTGATTACTATGTTTTGTATGTATAATATTGCACTGAGAATTTCCTCTGTTTTTTAGTCAGTACCAAGTAGTTTTAAAGATTGCTTTTGTATAATACAATTTAAGATCTGGTATGGCTAAGACACCTTCCCTAGCATTTATTTTCAATAATTTTCTTGATATTCTGGACCTTTTTTCCTCCAGATGAATTTTGTTAGTATTGTTTCTAGCTCTATAAAATAAATTTTCAGTAATTTGGTTGGTATGGCACTGTATATGTAAATTAATTTAGGTAGAATTGTCATTTTTATTATATTAGCTCCGCCTACCCACAAGCAACTGATGTTTTTCCAATTATTTTGATTTTACTTTTTTACTGTGAAAAGTGTTTTGTAATTGTGTTCATATAGCTCCTGGGCTTGTTTTGACAGGTAGACTCTCAAATATTTTACAATGTCTACAGTAACTTTAAATGGAATTTCCCTTTTTACCTACTCCTGTTGGGCTTTGTTAGTAATATATAGAAATGCCAATGATTTATGTGGATTTATTTAATATCCTGTGACTTTGCTATAAAGTTTTTTATTATTTAAAGGAGTTCTTTTACTTAATTCTTTTGCATTTTAGAAGTATATCATCATATCATCTACACAGAATGATAATTTCTTCTTTGACTATTTTAATTCCTTCAATTTATATTTCTTCTCTTGTTGCTAAAGCTAAAGTTTCTAGTATCATATTGAAAAAGAGTGATGATAATGGACATCTTTGTTTCATCCCCGATCTATTGGAAATGCATCTAGCTCATCCCCATTACATATAATGCTGCTGATGGTTTTCGGTAGATGATACTCATCATTTTAAGGAAGGCTCCACTTATTCCTATGTTCTCCAGTGTTTTTAATAGGAATGGGAGTTTAATTTTGTGAAAAGATCTTTCTGCATCTATTCATATAATCATGTCTTCTGTTAGGTTTGTTGTTAATATGATCACTTATTCTGATAGTTTTCCTAATATTGAACCAACTGTGTATTCCTGGTATAAATATTATCTCATCAAAATGTCTTATTCTCATGATAAGTTCCTGTAATCATTTTGCAAATATTTCATTTAAAATTTTTGCATCTATATTCATTAGAGAAAGGATCTATTATTTCCTTTCTCTGTTTTGACTCTTCAGAGTTTAAGTATTAGTACTACATATGTATCATAAAAAAAATTTAGCAGGACTTCTCCTTTGCCAATTTTCCCCAATAGTCTATGTGGTATTGGAATTAATTTTCCTTTAAATGTTTGGCAGAATTCAATTGTAATTCCATCTGGCCCGGGAAATTTTTCTTAGGGAGTTCATTGATGACTTATTCAATTTCTTTTTATGAAACAGGGTGATTTAAGTATTTTACTTCCTCTTTTGTTAATCTAGACAATTTATATATTTATCAATATTCATCTATTTCACTAACTTTTTCAAATTTATTGGCACATAACTGGGCAAAGTAGCCTCTAATTATTGTTTTAACTTCCTTTGCATCCCCAAAGCTGTGTGCAACACATGTACTTACCCAAATAATACTCAGAGTTTTCTCATGGTGGGAAGCAGAAAAGAATGGTTTATTACAATCTTGAGAAAGGGCCACCCTCCTGACAAATGGTCAGGGAGGAGAAAAAAATTTACAAAGGGAAATGGTGAAGTTATTAAGCCCTAACACGGAATTCTCCCCACCCCCCTCCTGACCTGTTTCTTCTGGCTGGAAGTTAGGTGTACAATCTAAGCTTGGCAATCTACCTCAAGTACCAGAACAAGGAAACAGTAGATCACCCAATGTACATTTGAGAATGTACTTCTCTCCTTATTTTACGTATTTTGTGCTGAGGTGGCACCGTGGAGGGTCTCCATTGCTCTAAGTCCCAGATTCCTGTAAGGTCAAGTGACTTCTAAATTTAGGCCTAGTGGATGCTGAAGCCACTCTAGATTTGATTTTTCAGAATGGGGAAACTTCACTGCAAATTATGCCTTACACTCTTCATTGGTAGTGAATTCACCCTTTTCATTTTTTGATCCTGGTAATTTTATTTTCTTCTTTCTTTTTTAAAATAAAATTAACTAAAGATTTATATATTTGATTGTTTTTTTATGAAATTAGCTATTAGTTTTATTTATTAGTTCAATAATTTTTAATTTCAAATATTTAATCTCTCCTTTGGTTTTCAGAATTTCTAATTTCCTCTTTAATTGAAGATTTTTCATTTCTTCTTTTTAGTAATTTTTTTTCAGTTGCATACCCAATTCATTGATATCCTTTTTCTATATTTTATTCATGTAAGCATTCAGAGATATGAAACTTCATCTAAGAACTGCTTTCACTGCATCGATAAGTTTTGGCATACTGTCTAATTATGGACATTCTCCTGAATGAAGTTACAGATAGGTTCTATGATTTGTTTTTTGACCCACTCATTCTTTAGGATTAGATTATTTAGTTTACAATTAATTTTTACCATATCTTTCCATGGCTTTTTATTCCATATAATTTGTATTGTATCATGATCTGAAAAGCATGCATTTAGTATTTCTGTCTTTCTCCTTTAGATCGTGAGGTTTTTATACCCTAGTACATGGTCAATTTTTGTGTATGTGCCATGAAACACTGATAAAAAGTTATATTCCTTTATATCCTCATTCAATTTTATCCAGAGGTCTACCATATCTGCCTTTTCAAGAATTCTATTCCCTTCCTTAAATTCTTTCTTGTTTATTTTGACATTAGATTTATCAAGTTCAAAGAGGATGAAGTTAAGGTCCCCTACTAGTATAGGTTTGCTATCTATATCTTCCTGTAACTCCTTTAACTTCTAAAAATGTGGAGGCTAAACCACCTGGTGCATATATGTTTAGTAGTGACTGCTTCATTGTCTACGATGTCTTTTAGCAGAATATAGTTTCCTTCCTTTTCTCTTTTAATTAGATACATTTTTGCTTTTGCTTTGTCTGAGGTTAGGATTGTTACCCCTGCTTTTTTTTTTTTTACTTAAGCTGAAGCATATTTATTAGTAACCACATTAGAACAGAGTGGTTTGCTAGCACTTTCATCTGTTTTTATAAAGGAAAGAAGGCTTTAAAAGGATTAAATATCATATTTTAATTACATTCACTAGATCAGGTGGAAGGTCAGCACCCTGAATGTGGAGAAATTACAAACAGAGAAATTAGGAGGGGTCTAGGAAAGGTCTTGATGGAACTTGGGTGACTAGAGGTCAGATTCCCAAGAACCCAGGGAATGGGATTAAGGGTAAAAAAAAAAAATCAAGGGTAGCAAGCAGCTGGAGGCAATTTGGAGGTAATAGACAACAGAGGGCTAGGCTAGTTTAAGGATAAGAGAGATTGGGACATAATGGTAATGGAAGGCTTTTGGCCTCTAGGGAACACCAGGTCAAGTGGGAATATTCAAGGGGATTCCCAGAGCCTATATCCCATCAATGTGAAGATTTTCAAATGAACTTTGTTTTTCTTTAGCCAAAAAAATCTATTTGATTAAACATCAATTTCACTACTTAAGGATTATACTTCATTTTGCTGTATAGGTTATTTTTCATTGTGATCTTATCTCCTTTGCCTTCTGGGGTATTTAATATTAAATATTAATTTAATATTAATATTAAATTACCCAAATAATACTCAGAATTTTCTCAAGGTGGAAAGCAGAAAAGAATGGTTTATTACAGTGTTCCTTAATAGCTATAGCTGCTATATTCTTTGTGGTTCTGATTGTGGCTCCACTATATTTAAAGAAGTTAAGGTAGATTGAGGGGAGGAATAGTCAGAAACAAAACACTTTTAGGGAGGGAGAGAGTAAAGGGAGAGAGAGAACAGGATAAAAAGGGAAGGGGGAATAGGATGGAGGGAAATAAAGTTAGCAAGAGTAATTGAAAAAATTTGAAGAAGTTTATCTGATAAAGGCCTCATTGACTAAAAGGATAGAAGATATAAACTATAAATGTTTAAGAGGATGTAGGGAAAAGGAGACATTGATGCATTGTTGGTGGAGTTGTGCCCCAAAAGCTACAAAACCAGGCATACCCTTTGACCTAGCAATACCGCTACTTGGTTTGTACCCCAAAAGAGATAAAAAGAAAAAGGAAATTAGTACAAAATTACTTATACCAGCTCTTTTCTCGGGTCAAAGAAATGAAAATAAAGAGATGCTCATCATTTATGGAATGGCCAAACAAATTGTGGTAAGTGATTATGATGAAATTGTGCTATAAGAAATGATGATCAGGATGCTTATAAAGATGTGGATAGTCTTAAATGAACTATTGCAAAGTGGAATGCATTGTATACAAAAGCTGTAAATGACTTTGCTATTCTCAGCTATCCAATGATCTGATACAAATCTGAAGGACTTATGATAAAAAATGCTATGCATCCCCAGAGAAGGAATGGATGGTGTCTGAATACCCTATTGAAACATACTTTTTTAAACATTCTTCATTATGTTTCTTGAGGGTTTTTTGTCTATGTTTTCTTTCACAATATGACTATGATAGATTTTGGTTGTTTTTTTTTTTTTTTATAACTACACATGTATAACCTATATTGAATTGCTTGCCTTCCCAAATTGGTGGGGTGGGGAGGTAGGAAGGGGAAGAAATTGTTTTTCAAAAGTTCAAAGTTTTAAAATGAATATAATTTTTTTACATGTAACTAGGTGAAAAAATACTAAACAAAATATGTGGTTGCATAAACAAACACTAAGATTTATGTGAACTAATTAAAAGTTAAATGAGAAAAATTAAGAGAACACTGTGTACAATAACAGCAATTTAGTAATAATTATCTACTCTGAAATACTTAGGCATTCTGATCTATACAATGATATATAATAATTCCAAATAATTCATAGAAAGTCAGAATCCTGATAACTTTTGGCTGAAGTGTTTGAAGATGTCATCCTTTATCATCTTGCTCTAATTAATTCAAGGTTTTTGTGTCTATCATTTAAGCTATGATTATTACATCAATTATTATTTTAATTCTACCCCATTACATGTATTCTATAATTTAATAAAGCCCTATCTGATAGACAATTCACTTAAAATTTTGCATCATGGACCATCTTGGGTCTATCCTTCATTATATATCATCTTATTTCCAAAAAATTAAAAATAACAGTTGGGGAGGAGGAAGAAAATCAAAACAGATGATCCATTGTTCATATTCTCACAGTCAATAACTCAGACTGCATCAGATTTAAGTAAAAGTAGAAGAAAGGCTAAATGGATTTTGGGTGTAAAGTTTTGAATCTAAAAATTTATTTCAGAGATGGTGGAGTGATAAGAGGCCATTTGTTACTCAGATATAACATACAGCCTCCACCTTAAGTTTGGATTTTGTTTTCATTTGTCTATATCTAAACTTCTATTAATAAATACAAGCTAGTAAATATTATTGTAGTATTTCATTAATAAGACATGAATTTTGGGAAAAAATGGTGGACATTTTTAAAAAGCATAGGATGAGGGGCAGAGTCAAGATGGCAGAGTAGAAAAAGGATTTCTGCATGGCTCTGACTCCCACCAATTCCAATTCATGTAAAAGGTGACCTGAACAAACTTTGGAGATAAAACACCCACAAAATGGCACAGAGAAGCTAACCTCCCACTGAGGACAGCCTGGCAGGCTGGCAGGAAACAGCCAGCACAGAGCTCTGGGAGCCGACCCCAACCATGCTCAAGCAGGAGGTCTTAGCCCCAGCTAAGTAGCCACAGCCGGCTGACAGCTGGAGAGACTTCAGATCACTAGCAGCTGTGGAGGTTTCTAGATTTATCAACGCATAGATGCTAAGGATAAAGTGAGAGGTCAGTGCAGTGTGGACTTTGGGATTCAGTAGTTTGGGAGAGAGGTCAACATTTGCCCCTGGGGTGAGAATCTGCTGAGGCACAGAGGCCAAGCACCCAATGCCATGTGGCAACTTCAGCTCCTGGACTACAGATTGTAGGGGGACCAAGCATCCAGTCTGAGGGGTAATTGCTCTTGCTTTCACCTTCTTGGATGTGGATTGCAGTCTAGGGTTGAGGTCCTACAGTGTGTGACCAGCTTGCCAGACCGTGTGGAGGCTTCAGAGAGAGCACCAAACAAATACCTTCGGCAGCTGAGAAAACCCCAGTGTTTGGGACAAAGCTCCCCTGTCTGGTGGCAGAGTCCTGTGGCAAAAAGTTCAAAAGTCAAGTAATTGAGTGACAACAGGAGCAGGAAAAGGAAGCAAACCAAGGAGAGCAATTCAATATTACACTCCTATTTTGGGGACAAAAAGGATCAAATCATGGAACAGGAGGAAGACAGTGAAGTCATAATTCCTGTACCAAAAGATTCCAAGAAATATATGACCTGGTTACAGGCCATAGAGGACCTTAAAAAGGATTTAGACAACCAAATAAGAGAAGTGGATGAAAAAATGGGAAGAGAAATGAGAATAATGCAAGAAAATCATGAAAAGAGGGTCAGGAACCTAACTGAAGAAAATAACACCTTAAAAATAGAGTAACTCAAATGGCAAATGAGGCTCAAAAGGCCAATGAGCAGAAGAATGCCTTAAAAAGCCAAATTTGAAATATGGACAAAGAATCGCAAAAGCTCACTAAACAGAAATATTGATTCAGAACTAGATTGGAACAAATGGAAGCTAGTGACTTTATGAGTAATAAAGTTGCTATTAAATAGATAAAAATAAATGAAAAAATAGAAAGCAATGTTAAATATCTTGCTCAGAAAACAACTGACCAGGAAAATAGGTACAGGAGAAATAATTTTAAAATTATTGGAATGCCTGAAAGTTATGTTCAAAAAATAACATTGAAATCACCCTTCAAGAAATTCTCGAGGAAAATTGTCCTGATGTTTTAGAACCAGAGGGCAAACAAAATACTAGTTGAAAAAATCCATAGAACACTTGCTGAAAAAGATCCTAAAAAGAAAACTCCTAGGAATATCATAGCCAGGTTCTGGAATTCCCAGACCAAGGAGAAAATATCAAAAGTCACCAAGAAGGAACAATTTGAATATTGTGGAAACAAAATCAGGATAACACAGAATCTGGCAGCTTCTATACTGAGGGATCAAAGGGCTTGGACTATGATATTGTGAGGGCAAAGGAGCCTGGATCAAAACCAAGAATCACCTACCCAGCAAAACTGAGTATAATGTTTCAGGGGAAAATATGGTCATTCAGTGGAATAGATGACTTCTAAGCATTCTTCATGAAAAAACCAAAGCTGAATAGAAAATTTGATATTTAGATACAAGAAACCAGAGAAGTATGAGAAGGTAAATAGGGAAAAGAAATCACAAGGAACTTATCAAAGTTGAAATATTTACATTCCTACATGGAAAAATGATCATTGTAACTGATGAAACTTTTCTCAGAATGAGAATAATTGAAGGGAATGGGAATGTGTATATATAGGTATATGTATGTATGTATATGTATATATGTCTATCTAGGAGTATATACGGGCATATGAATGCATATGTGAATATGTGTATATATGTGTACAGGTATGCATAGATAGAGGGCACAGGACCAATTTAATGGGAAGGGATGATGCTTAAAAGGTGAAATTAAGAGGTGAGAGAGGAATATAATGAGAAGAGATGGGGAGAGACAGAATGGTGTGAACTATCTCATATATAAGAGGCAAGGGAAAATGGTTACAATGGAGGAGAAACACAGGAAGGCAAAAGGGAATGCATCAACCTTATTTTCACTGAATTTTGCTTTGGAGGGAATGACATGCATACTAAATGAGGTATCTCACCTTACAGGAGAGTAGAAGGGAATGGGATGAGAGGGTGGATGATGGAAGGGAGGGCAGGTTGGGGGGGTGGAGGAAAGTTGGAAGCACCCACTTTTGAAAATGGACAGGATGAAAGTAGAGAATAGAAAAAGTGGGAGGTGGAATAGGTGGGAGGGAAACAATAGTCAGTCTTTTACAATACATCCACTATGGAAATGTTTGGTGTAGCTACACATGTGCAAGCTATATTGAATTGCTTATCTTCCCAGTAAGGGTGGGTGACAAGAGAGGAAGGGAATGAATTTGGAATTCAATGTTTTAAAACAAATGTTTAAATATATGCATATATGATGGTGGAGTAGAAACAGGACTTCTGCAGGGCTCTGGTTTACACCTCTCCTAATTCATGTTAAAAAGGGACTCTAAACAAACTTTGGAGCTACAGAAACCACCAAATGACACAAAGAAGCTAACCTCCCACTGAGGACTTCTTGGTAGCCCACCAGAAATCGGCCATGGCAGAGCTCTGGGAGCTGAGCCCAGACCCACCGGAGCCAAAGATTTTAGCCCCAGGGCAGACCTGACCAGCCACAGGCTGGATGGACTCCTGATGACCAGCAGCTGTGTGGTTTCCAGAATTATCAACACATAGATGTGAAGGACAAAGTGAGAGGTCAGTGCAGAGTGGACTTTGGAATCCAGAAGTTAGGAGTGATCAGATTTTGCCCCTGGGGTGAGAAGCTGCTGAGGAAATGTAGCTGTGTAGTTGCCCCCATGTGGCAGCTGCAGTTCCTGGCCTACAGATTGTAGGGAGACCAAGTGTCCAGTCTGAGGGTTAATTGCTCTTGCTTGAACCTGCTTGGATCTGGGCTGTGGTCTAGGGTAGAGGTCATAGGGTGTGCAATCAGCTGGCCAGATTGTGTGGAGGATTCAGACTGGGCACCCAAGTGAAACCTTCAGCAGTTGAGAAAACCCCAGCATTTGGGAGGAAGCTCTCCTGTCTTGTGGCAGAGTCCTGCTGTGGCAAAAAGCCCAGGGGTCAAATGACTGAGGGGCAACATAAACAGACAAAGGAAGCAAAATAAACAGAGTACCCAAACTTTAAACTCCTATCTTTGTGACAAAAAGGCTCAAAGCATGGAACAGAAGGAAGACAGCAAAGTCAGAACCGCCGCACTAAAAGCTTCAAAGAAAAATATTAGCTGGTTACAGGACATAGAGCACCTTAAGAAGCAAATAAGAGAAGTGGAGGAAAAATTGGGAAAACAAATGAGAATGATGCAAGAAAATTATGAAATGAGATTCAACAGACTGACTGAGGAAAACAATACCTTAAAAATAGACTAATTCAAATGGCAAAAGAATCTCAGAAAGGCAATGAAGAGAAGAATGCATTAAAATGTAGAATTTGGAAGATGGAAAAAGAATCTCAGAAGCTCACTGAGGAGAATCATTGCGTCAGAATTAGATTGGAGCAAATGGAAGCTAGTAACTTTATGAGTAATCAAGATGCGGTTAAAAACATGCAAAACATTAAAGAATAGAAGGAAATGTGGCATAGGTCACTGGAGAAACCACTGACCTGGAAAACAGATCCAGGAGAAATAATTTAAAAATTATTGGACTACCTGAAAGCCATGATCAAAGAAAGAACCTAGAAATCATCCTCCAAGAAATTATCAAGGAAAACGGTCCTGATGTTTTATAATGAGAAAGCAAAATAGAGGTTGAAAGAATCCAAAGGTCACCTCCTGAAAAAGAACCCAAAAAGAAAAGTCCTAGGAATATTATAGCCAGGTTGTGAAATTCACAGATCAAGGAGAGAATATTACAAGCAGCCAGGAAGAAACAATTTGAATATTGTGGAAACACAATCAGGATAACTCAGGATCTGGCAGCTTCTATACTGTTCAAAGGGCTTGGAATAGGATATTGTTGTGGGCAAAGGAGCTGGGATTAAAACCAAGAATCACCTACCTAGCAAAACTGAGTATCATGTTTCAGGGGAAAATATGGTCATTCAGTGGAATAGAGAGCTTTCAAGCATTCTCTATGAAAAAAAAATAGAGGTGAATAGAAAATGTGACATTCAGATATAAGAAACAAGAGAACCATGAGAAAGTATACAGGGAAAAGAAATCATAAAGAACTTATCAAGTTGAAGTATTTATATTCTTACATGGAAAAACGATAGTTGTAACTTATGAAACTTTTCTCAATATGAGAATAATTGATGGGAATAGAAATGTGTGTATGTACATATATATGTATATATGTAGGATAGTATATAGGCATATGAATATATATGTGAATGAGTATATATGTGTTTACATTTAAACAGAGAGGGTACAGGGCCAATTTAACAGGAAGGGATGATACTTAAAAGGTGAAATTAAGAGTTTAGAGAGGAATAAAATGAGAGGAGATGGGGAGAGACAGAATGGGGTAAACTATGTCATATAGAAGAGGCAAGGGAAAATGGTTACAATGGAGGGGAAGAACAGGAAGACAAAAGGGAAATGGGTCAACCTTATTCTCATTGAATTTGACTTAGGGAGGGAATGACATACACACTAAATAGTGTATCTCACCCTCCAAGTGAATAGGGGGGAAGGGGATGAGAGGAGGATGGAAGGGAGGGCAGGCTGTGGGGGAGGGAATTAGGAAGCACCCACTTTTGAAAAGGGACAGGATCAAAGTAGACGATAGAACAACTGAGAGGTGGGATGGGAGGGAAAGAAATACACTCAGTCTTTTACAATATATTTACTATGGTAATTTTTTGCATGACTACACATGTACAATCTATAATGAATTGCTTATCTTCCACATAAGGGTGGGTGACAAGGAAGGAAGGTAATGAATCTGGAATTCAAAGTTTTAAAATCAAATGTTTAAAAATATATAAATACTAATATTAATACTATTTTACATGTAATTGGAAAATAAGATATACAGGCATTGGGGCATAGAGATCCACCATGAACTACTGGAAAAGTCAAAGGGGGTACGGGAGTAAATATGGGAGAGAACAGATTGGAGTAGGGGACATCCTATTTTGGGTACCACTTTTTGGAACAGTGGGTAGGGGAAAAACAGGGAAAAAATTTGTAACTCAAAATCTGGCGGAAATTAATGATGTAAACCAAAAATTAATAAAGCATTTGAAAATCTTCATAAAAAACTACAACAGGAGTAATGGTGGACACCCTTGTTTCACCTCTGATCTTGGTGGAAATGCTTCTAGCTTTTCCCCATTGCATATAGTGCTTGCTGATAGCTTTGAATGGATGTTGCCTATTTTTTTAAGGAAGACGCCATTTGTTCTTATACTTTCTGCTGTTTTTTATAGGAATGGATGTTTTGTTTTGTCAAGAGCATTTTCTGCATCTATTGAGATAATCATGTAGTTTCTGCTAGTTTTGTTTTTGATGTCATCAGTTGTGCTGATGGTTTTCCTAGTGTTGGGCCATCCTTGCATTCCTGGATTGGATCCAACCTGATCAAAGGGGGAAAAAATATATATATACATATACTATTATAAACATAATTTTACATTTAACTGGGAAATAAAATATACAGGTGTGATAGTAATGGCAATTAAAGATTCCCCTGTATTGGCTTTGTTTTCAAATTGATTGTGTTAAAACCCAGAGCTTGTTAATCCCACCTGTGGGATGGACTTGTTGATGTGAAAAGAAAGTCCTGAACTGGGAGGAGCTGGTAACGTAGATTTGGAGAGATAAGAGAGAGGCGGAAGATCTTTTTGGAAGCAGCACCTCATGGAGAGAGAGAGAGAGACTAAGAGAATTGCTGGTGGCCGCTTTGAATTGCCCTGGACTTTTGAGACCTGCCCCCTGAGCTGCCAAGGACTGAGGAGACATGGCTGTTTTGCTGGTACTTTGTCTGTCTGTTTTGATGTTGTTTTGCCAGATTTGTCAACTGTTGAAAGACAGTCCTTTTGTTGAAGAAGTCCTGGAACCTGGCTGTTCACTAAGAAGCCCTGAGACTGTCCTGCAGACAGAGAGTGAATACTGTCCACTGGTGAAGGACAGTGCTGTTGTTGCAGGGGTCTGG
>NW_027187419.1:24793931-24803850 GCF_028583685.1 Petaurus breviceps papuanus | reverse complement strand
AATACTGTCCACTGGTGAAGGACAGTGCTGTTGTTGCAGGGGTCTGGGAGCCTTTCTGTTGGTTCAGAAGCCCTGAAGAAGGATTTTCTTGTTGTATGTTTACAGAAATCCTGGGAGAGGGCTTTGCTAATGTGTTCAGGGGTTCTAGGACTGTTCTACAGACAGAAGATGAATTCATGAAGGGACTGGCAATGTATCTTATGGCCTTGCTAAGCCTTGTCTCCCCAGGAACTAAGATTGCTGAAAACTTGCCTCGTGTCAAGATGAAGAAATTCCTCCATTTGGGTATTAAGTGCTGTGTTTAAACTTGATGTAACTCTGGGATAGATTCAATTGTGATCCAAGGGTGGGGAACTTTTGACCTTATGTTTGGAAACTAATCTCCATTTGAGAAGAGGGGCTTTGTGGTGGACTAAATGAAGGTATAGCCTAGGGGTGGAGAAGTATTTAGAACAGAGACTTTGTAATTGATTGAATGATTGGAAGGTCCTGGGGTGGGGTAGTGCTTGGAGATTATTTAATCACACTTAGTAAATGCTGTATTTTGAATGATGTCATGTTTTGATCTTCTCTGTTCTGGGTTTGTTACTGAATAAAATGGAGAGCACCTATGCTGGTATTCTGAACCTTGGGAATTTGCCTTTCTTTTGGCATTACATTACAACAGGCAGTAAGATCCACCGAGCCCTACTAGAAAGACAGAGGGGGTATGGGAGAAGATATGGGAGAAAGCAGATTGGAGGAGGGGATATCCAGTATGATTGCTATTTTCCAGTGGTGGGTAGGGGAAAAAACTGGGAGAAAATTTGCAATTCAAAATGTTGCAGAAATTAATGATGTAAACTAGAAGTTAATAAAGAATTTGATTAAAAAAAGAAATTAACAAATTTTTCTCAGAAAGATTTGCAAAATAGTAACTAGATGAAAGAATGCTCCAAATCACTCATTAGAGAAATGCAAATCAAAACAAATCTGAGGTTTTACCTCACATCCAGCAAATTGTCAAAGATGACAAAAGATGGCAAAAGTCAATGTTGGATAGTCAGTGAACAGCTGGTATAGTAGAAAGAATGCTTTTCCTTACATGTATAATGAAGAGGTTAGACTAGTCCAGGGATTCTTTATTTTGAAATAAATTTTATTGTTATATTTAACGTATAAAATAAAAGAAAATAAACCCTGCCCCCTAATAGGCTGAGTGTAATCACATGGAGCCTATGGTGGGTGGTGGGAGGTTTTTTCTGAAGAGTTGTACAGAGCCCATAAGAAGCTGGGCATCAGAGAAGCTAGATATGGTTGGGAGGAGAGAACTCATCTAAGGGAGACAGTCAGGCTTATGAGTAAAAGTTGGTGTTTGTCACCTGCTGTGACAGCTAGGCTTGTGTTGGTTTGTGGTAAAGCTAAAGGATGGTATGGGAGCAGCTAGGTGGCCCAGTGAATAGAGCACTGGCCTTGGAGTCAGCAGGACCTGAGTTCAAATGCAGTTCAGACACTTGATGCACTTAATAGCTGTGTGAACTTGAGCAAGTCACTTAACCTCAACTGCCCTCCAAAAAGCAAATAAATAAATAAATAAATAAATAAATAAAGGATGATATGACTTTCTGTGCTGTTGTGGCTTATAAACTTCTTTGCTACTATGATGGAATTGGTTCGCTGGTTTTGGGATTCAATTTTCTGGTGTCTCAATAAATATTTTGCTTCTGTCTTCTAAAAAAATATAAAATAAAAATAAAAAAGTATAGGATAAAGAGACTAAGCATTAGTGATATGAGCACTGAACTCTGATGATTGGTGTAGTTTATGACAATGGAGAATATTCACAGAAGTAAATATGCCAACACTAATAAATTTCTAAATACAGAGGTTCTCCATGCCACTTTTCCATAGCTCTCCATGCAGCTAATAGGTACATTTAGATGATAATATCTTTTGGGGTTTTGAAAATGTCAATATGGCATGCACTTTTGAAAAATTAGATTTTCTTAAATTATGCATACATGAAAAATAAAATGTATAGGTATATAAATGTGATATATAGTTATCATTACATACATATATATTTATCAATCTACATGTAATGATTTTAACACTAAACAGGGCTATTTTAAATAATAGCCTCAATATCTTATTAAGTATAGTGCTTTACATTTTGCAAACCATCATTTTATTTGATGACTCCAACAAACCTGTGAGGTATGTAGTGCAAATATTATTATCCCCATCTTATTGTTTTCACCTAATGAACTTGGGTTAATAAGACCATCAAAAAATAAATTAAACTCACAGGAAAGAAAATTAAACTGAAAAAGAGAACATTTCAGGGTTTATTATCTCATTTGCAGGATAAATCTCACCTAGTAGATATAGAGTGGAATATCCTCTTAATTACTTAGAATTCCTTAAGGCATTCCTAAATAACAGTATCTGAATCCATTCATAATATCTATAATTATCACATAACATAGCTTCCATCAGAGATATAGCTTCTCAGGACTATGATATTTTAAAATTTCTGTTGCATGTCAGGTCTTGTTTATGTACTTCTTGGAAAAGTTGGTGGTTTATAAAATCTTAGTAAATCAGTCTCCCTGACTTTTTTCTCTTCTCATAAATCCATCACACTCATTCTGGTTTAAAATGGATTAAATCTTATTTTTATGTTAAGCTCTTTACCTAAATGGTAATAAATTAAATGTCATTGTGCATACTAAAAAATATAAACTGTTGAGCTTACATTAATGCCTTTTTCCACACTTTTGAACTTACCATTCTAATCTACCTATTTTTCTAACCTTATTCCTTAATACTACTCAACATTAATTCTCTATCAAATAAAATCAGGCTTATACATTGTCCCTCATTTATATTTCAGATAGGGTTTCCCTTGGCCATTGACAACTTCATTCTCCCTATCCAGTGCCTCCTTACTTTCTTTATTCTCTTAAAGTTACTTATTCTTCAAAGTCCAGAAAGAGACTGATCTTCTCAATGAATATATCCCTAATTATTAAAAATAACTTCCCCATTCAATTACCTACTATAAAATGTGTTTACACAATTATTTTCTCTTCACTCTTACATTCAATGCAAAATTTAAAATCCTCATTTACCCTTGACTGTATAGCCTCCTCATTGTTCTCGCTATGTCAGGTCTCTTTTTTCTACAGTCTTTCTTCCTCATAGCTACCAAATTCATATCTATAAAGATATAACATGTCTCCAACTTATTTTTCTAAGCTTATCACACCATACTAAAATCTGGTCATCTTGATATTTCCAATATGGGATTCGAATTTCCTTTGAACAAGCTGTCCCACATGGCTGGAGTACATGTCTACCTCTCAGAATTCTTGAAAGGTATTGTAGAATCCCCACAACTTTTAATTTCTGATCCCCAAAATTATCTTGCATTTAATTTGTATATATTTATGTATATTAACATTTTCATTTCCTCTTATTGAATTTAGTTTTTTCATACCTTACATAATTAGTACAGTGCCCATTACAACTTAGGTATTAAATAAATCACAATGACTTGTGATACCTATGTACTCTTATTTTTACTTACCATTTTATGTTTACGTGAAAAATTCTATCTTATAAGTTTTCTTAAGTCAATATGATACATTGTCTGCTGTTTACAGCTCTAAAATCCTCTCACTCTTTCAATATGCCAAAACTTCATTTTTTCCCTACCATCTCTATATTTTCTTTGGTGATCTTATCTATTGACAACATTTAATGATCACTTCTAGATGGATGGCTCAGAAATATTTGTCTACCATCAATTACTATAACTATTATTGCTATTATTAGAAATATTCACTCTAAACTTTTCTCCCGAGCTTTAGTCTATAATTAATTTTGGTTCACCTCAAAAAGGTTATATGACTTCTATATGTCAAACACAGTGTAAGAACTGCATAGAAGAAAAATAATAATAATTTGCTCTAAAAAACCACATATTCCACTTTTGTGCAAGGATATATGCAAAAATAAGCAAAGTTAATACAAAGTAATATTAGAATCTGGAAGAAAAAGCACATGCAACTCCTGTTGAAGAATGGGAGCAAGGGGGCAGCTAGGTGGTGCAGGGAATAGAGCACTGGCCCTGAAGTCAGGAGGACCACAGTTCAAATCTGGACTCAGACACTTGACACACTTACTAGCTGTGTGACCTCGAGCAAGTCACTTAACCCTAGTTGCCTTGCTTTCCCCCCTCAAAAAAAGAAGGGGAGGGAATCAATAAAGACTGCATTAAAAATATAGCACTTGAGTTCAATCTTGTATAGAGCTAGAAAACCCAGGAGATAGAATCAAGAAGAGATGGTTTTATACATATGGAGAATAACCTTTACAATTAAAATGAGACTTCTACCTGCCTTTCAAGAAGTACCATTCATTTATCAAAAACAATATATCCAAAATTGAACTTGGTTTTAAATAGTTTTATTATAATTAAATATATTTTATTTCATTAAATATTTCCCAATAATGTAAAAAAAGAACATTCTTTTTTTTAATTTTGAGTTCCAAATTTTCTCCCTTCCTGCCTCTCATCCTTCCATGTGAAGGCCAACAATTTGATGTCATTTATAAATGTGAAGCCACACAAAATATTTCCATATTAGCCATGTTGTAAAAGAAAAGAGAAAATAAGGAAAACAATTAAAGTAAAAATATGTTGGAAAGTACATTCATAATTAATTACTTCTCTGGAAGTGAATATATTTTTTATATGGGTCCTTTAGAATTGTCTTGGATCATTGTCTTGATCAGAGTAGCTAAGTCTTTCACTATATATCATCTTAACAATATTGGTGCTTCTGTATACAACATTCTACTGAGTCTTGTCACTTTACTTTGCATAAATTCATAAAAATGTTCCCAGGTTTTTCTGAAACAATTCTGTCCATTTTTGCTAATAGCACAATAATTTTCTATGATAATCATTTACCACAACTTGTTGAGGTATCCCTACTATTTCTGATTTTCTGCCAGTATGAAGAGAATTATTGTAAATATTTTTGATACATAGGATTCTCCTCCCTCTTTTATTTTTTTGGCATATAAATCTAGCAGTGGTATTGCAGTGTCAAATAGTATGCAACATTTTAGAGCTCTTTAGGCATAGGTCCAAATTGTCATCTAGAATGGTTCGATCAATTGACAACACCAACAACAATGCATTAGTGTAACAATTTTTCCACATCCCCTCTAACATTTGACATTTTCCTTTTCTGTCATATTAGACAATCTGATAGGTATGAGGTGTTTATTTTAATTTGCATTTCTCTAATCAATAGTGATTTAGAGCACTTTTTTCATATGACAATACATAGATCCAAGTTTTTGGAATGAAAACTCATTATTTCATATAGGAATTTGCTGGCGAAAATGGAAAACTGTATGCAGAAACTAGGTATAGACTAGTATCTCATGCCAAATACCAAGATACGATCAAAATGGGTACATGGTTTAGACATAAAAGATGATACTTTAAGCAAATTAAGATACTGTGAACTAGTTTATCTGTCAAATATATGGAGAAGTGAAGAATTTATGGCCAAAATAGATATAGAAAGCACTACCAAATGTAAAATAAATGCTTTTAATTATATAAAATTTTAAAAAGTTTTGCATAAAAATAACATAATTCAACCAAAATTATAAGGAAAGCAGAAAACATGGGGGAGGAAGAATTTGCAAAAAGTATCACTGATAAAGGCCTCATTTCTCAAATGTATCAAGAACTGAGTCAAATTAATTTAAAAAAGGTAAAGCATTCCCCAGTTGATAGATGGACAAAAGATATGAACAGGCATTTTTGGATGAAGAAATTAAAGTTATATATAGGTATATAAAGAAGTTCTCTAAATCACTTTTAATTAGAGAAATGCAAATTAAAACAATTCTGAGGTACCACCTCACATCTATCAGAATAGCTAATATGACAAAAAAGTAAAATAATAAATGTTGCAAAGAATTTGGGAGAATTGAGACACTAATGAATTGTTGGTGGGGTTGTGAATTGATCCAATCTTTATAGAGAGCAATTTGGAACTATGCTCAAAAGGTAATAAAACTCTGAATACCCTTTGAACAGATAATAACACTGCTAAGCTCATATCACAAAGATATTCCCAAAATAGGGAAAGGACCCATATGTACAAAGATATTTATAGTAGCTCTATTTGTGGTAACTAAGAATTAGAAATTCCATCAATTGGGGAATGGCTAAACAAGGCATTGTATATGATTGTAATGGAATATTATTGTACTATGAGAAATGATGAGCAGGTGTGTTTCAGAAAAACCTGGAAAGACTTACATGAACTGATGCATAGTGAAGTGAACAGAACATATCCTTATACATAGTAATAATATTGTTACATGAACAGTTATGAATGATTTAGTTATTTTCAGCAATACAATTATCCAAAACATTCTTAAAGACTAGTGATGAAGTGTATGATTCACTTCCAAAGAAAGAAAAGATATGTTTTGAATACAGACTGAAGCATATTATTTTTCACTAGCTTTCTTTTATTTTCTTTTCTTCAAGTTTTCTTGTACAAAAGTGTACTAATGTGGAAATGTTTTACTTAGTTACATAATTTACATAATTGTATATAAAACCTGTATCTGATTGTTAGCTGCCTCAGGGAGGGGAGTGGGAAAGGGCGGAGGGAAGGAAAGATACATTTTAGGAACCAAAACTTTAAAAAATATTGCTAAAAGTTGAAAAAAATAAGTAATCTTTGCATTGAGTTATGAAAGATAAATCTTCATAAAAGGATGTTAGGATTTTTGGATGAAAGGAAAAACAATTGTGATAAGGGTCAGAAATGTGACAAGAAAGGGAATAAACCTCACAATTAAAGTGATTATATATATATATATATATATATATATATATTTATATATGTATATATATATATGAAATATGGCAGAACTCTTTATATATTTATCAGCTATTTTACTTGTATTGTCATTAAATTGTTCCTTAAATATTTGGTAGAATTCATTTGTAAATCTATATGATCCTGGGAATGTTTATTCAATGTATTTTTTAAAGACAGAATCATTTAATTATTCTATTTCCTCTTTTGTTAATCTGGACATTTATATTTTTTGTAAATATCTGTTTTAATTAGAATGTCAGTTTCACTGTCATAAAATTGTGCAAAATTTCATTTTCATTGCTGATGCATTAACTTTTTTTCATATTTTATAATAGTAATTTGGTTTTCCTTCTTATTATAAAGCCAATCACAAGCAGTTCTCCTGAGGATTGCTGCTGTGAATAGCTTTAAGGATGTAATCACATAGACCTCTCTATTTATTCAGCAATAAACTAAAGCAAACATTCCAGAAACTAGAGCACAACATTCACAACAATATAACATGACAACTTATTACTAAGGTAGTCACATAGTCTTAGGTAAAACATAACATTCAGCAAATCACATTCTCCTCAATCAAAATAGAGTACTCAAGTCAAGTCTTCTTTCATCTTTACTCCAGGTTGGCTTCCAATCATTCTGAAGCAAATCATCCTTAAGAGGCAATCATCCTTAAGGAGCAGTGGAAAGTACAATGACCATCCACCCCTAGGTCACAGCAAGTCACAATCTCATCTATCACTATAGGGCAACCAAGTAAAGCTCTCTTTCATCTTGACTGGAGGCTGACTTCCAAACCCCATTGCTCCTTCTCCACCAGCTGACTGCTCCCAACTCTTGCCTGGATTCAGCCAACTCTCATCTGGATTCACAGTTGGGCAAATCTTGCCTGGACTTACACATAGGCAGCTCTCCACTCTTGTCACATATAGATGGCTCCACTCCAAGCCCTGCACAGTTTCTGTTTCTATGAAGACAAAGTCTACTATATTTACAAACATTGATGACACTATCATCTCAATTCACTTTCTGTCTGATAAAGTGATACAGAGCAACAGAAAAACTTCTATCTGAGAAATCAAACATAAATCAACAGCAAAGTCCCAGGACTTATGCAAACAGAAGTAAAGTCCTCTTTCAGGACTTCTATCTAAGAACAACAGGCAGGGTACTTCTGTCTGACAAAGTGCCACAAATCTACAGAGTGCCGACATCACAAACATTCTATCAGTTCCTTTTGATCCCAACTTGTGCTCGAGTTTAATCTGCTCTGCTCCTCCTGTCCCACCCTTCCTGTCCAGCTCTTTTGACAAAACTTTTCTCATCATGGGCTCCATGTGATGATTTTAGGTCTATTATGGTCAGGGGAGGCTTTCAAATTCCCTTAGGCCTATTAAGGGCAATACAAATATATATTGTTTCCAACAAAGATTTGTCACAATCAAAGTCTGGGCTCAAAGTCACTTTAATAACTGAAACCAGCAGCAAAGTACAACATTGCTTGACATTACACTTATTTGATCAGATCAACCAATGATTTCTTAATTTTGCTTAAGCTTCTAATTGTTTTTATTATCTTAATATTTTAATTACTTTTATTTATTTGTTCTTTGATTTTCAGGATTTCCATTTTGGTATTTAATTGAGGATTTTAATTTTGTTCTTTTTCTAATTTACTTTTATTTGCATTATCAACTCATTGATATGCTCTTTACTTTTTTATTGATGTAAGCATTTGGATACATTTTCTCTGCATTCCTGGTATAAACCCCACCTGGTCATAGTGTAGGATCCTTTTGATATATTGTTGTAATCTCTTTGCTAAGGTTTTATTTAAATTGTTGTATAATTTTTCTCCGTTTTGGCTCTTCCTGGTTTGTGTATCAACACCATATTTGTATTATAAAAGGAATTCAATATAACACATTTTTGGCCTATTTCACAAAAATGTAACAGAAATATATTCACAGATCACCATCTGAAAGAGATCTCAATAGCAACATTACCAGAAATATTATAGACAAATTAAAGACTTCCCATTTAACAGAGAAAATCCTTCAAACAGTCAGGAAGAAACCTTTCAAATATCATGAATCACTCAAGATGAAGCAGCTACCATGTTAAAGGAACACAGGGTTTGGAATATAGTATTCCAGAAGGCAAAAATCTAAGATTATAACTAAGCATATCCTTCCTGGAAAACTAAATATAAATTTTCAATGGAACAAAAATGAATATTTAATAAAATATGGGAATTTCAAGCATTCCTGATGGAAAGACTGAAACGGAATAAAAAGATTGACCTTTAAATTCAAGTCTCAAAGGAAATATAAAAAGATAAATATGAAATCATAAAGGATTAATAAAGTTAAACCCTTTTACATTTCTATATAAGAAAATAAGGCATATATCTTATAAAAACATTATAGTTATTAGGTCATTTAAAAGGATTCAACAAGGAGAGTGTGTGAGTGGGTCAATTATGTTGGGATGATGGAAAAATAAAAGATGTATGAGAAGGAGGCATATTTTGAGAAAAGAGGGAAGGGAGAGAAAGAATATGGGAGATTTTCTCACATAAAAGAAGAGGGAAAATAATTTTTCCCCCAGGGAAAGAAAAGATTGTAGGTATTGCAAGCAATGCTTGAACCTTACTCTTATTAAATTGAGTGGTAGAAGAAGAATATAGGAACTCATTTGGGTAAAGAAATTGATATCAACCAAAAGGGAAGTAGGAAGGAAAAAGGATTAAAGAAGGAGAGGTTGCTAATAAAAGAAAGGGTGGATTAAGTGAAACAGCAACAGAATCAAAACTGACTTTTGAGGATGGAAAGGGTAAAAAAGTGTGTGTGTGTGGGTGTGTGTGTGTGTGTGTGTGAGAGAGAGAGAGAGACAGAGAGAGAGAGAGAGAGAGAGAGAGAGAGAGAGAGAGAGAGAGAGAGAGAGAGAGAGAGAGAGATAGACAGAGAGAGAGACAGAGAGAGAGAGACAGAGAGAGACAGAGAGAGAGA
>NW_027187419.1:24779208-24793531 GCF_028583685.1 Petaurus breviceps papuanus | reverse complement strand
GTTGAAGAGGAGATGATTATGCTTGAACTGAAGTAAAAAAAAATCAGGGGAAGGAATCATGATCTTAGAAAAAGCAAAAGCCAAAAAAAAGATAATTAGTAAATAGAAGCAGGAAAATTACATTTAGCTAAAAAGAACTGTAGGGTTAGAGCCAAGATAACAAAGTAAAAGCAGGAACTTGCTTGAGTTCCCTTTCCAACCACTCCAATGCCTATAAAAATGATTTAAAAATTTTAGTGCTACAGAACCCACTAAGTGACAGAGAGAAATAAATCTCCCACTGAACACAGCCTGGCAGGCCAAAAAGAAGGGTTTATTGCACTAGCTGGGAGTGGAGTGCAGTCCTGCACATAAGCTGTGCCTGCCCTGACTTACTGCACAGACTGGCCAGAGCAGATTTCAGGGGACTGATTCACTGGTAGCTATGGTGGCTTCCAGACTTCTCAACTTTTAAATACATAAGACAAATTAAGAGGTCAGTTGGGAACTCTGTTAGAACGGGGTGAGAGAAGAGTGTGGTCTGGTCCCTGTCCCTGGGGCAATGGAAATGGCAATGGTTATAACTACTGTCACATGGCTGCCTCCTGAGCTCCAGGCCTAGGGAGATCAAGTTAACATGCAGAGGGTAATTGCTCTTGGTTTGCCCTGCTTGGATCTGGCTTGAAATCTCAGGTGGTTTTCCTGGATTGAGGAGTACTAGAGTGGAAGAGCTTTTGGCAGTCACAGAGAGGGCATCCTCCTAACAGTTCTGAGGCAGATGCCTGGAAGCTCTGAAAACAAATGTGCAAAACCCCAGAAATTTGGGTCACAGTTCTCTCCACTCTGGAATCAGAGTCCTAGAGTGACAAAGAGCTCAAACGTCAAGTAATTGACTGGCAGGATGAGTAAACAGAGGAAGCAAAATCAAACTATGCCTGCCCAGACCAGTTTAAGTCTTCAGACACTAACATTTTAGTTTCTGACATGAGGTCATAATGCAAAAATGTTGAGTGATTTGTTTCAGAAAACTGTTCAGAAGGAATTTGTTGTTCACACTTTTCAGTCATGTCTTACTCTTCATAATTGCATTTGGGGTTTTCTTGACAAAAATATTGAAATGGCTTGTCATTCCCTCCTCCTGCTCATTTTACAGATGAGGAAACTTAGGCAAACAAGGTTAATTGACTTCCCCAGGGTCACACTGTTAGAGTCTGGTGCTGTATTTGAATTCAAGTCTTCCTGACTCTAGGACTGTTGCTTTATCCACTGAGCCCTATGAAAAGGAAAAGTAGGACTAAACAAGGAAGAGAGAAAATAGCTCATTATACCTTAAGAGAGATTCAGCAGTCCAAGCATCACTGGAAACTGAAAATATAAAAATAAATCAATCTACCAGATTTTTGATAATTAACTTACTGTAAACTACACTCAAATCAAATAAGGTGTTAATTTAGTCAATATAAGTTAAGAAAAACTTTTCTTTCCTTATAACGTTACTTTATGAATAAAAGAGAATTTCTAGTCTGAATGTCTGAATGTTATCTAACCAGACAAAACAGTTTCTATTTCAGTGTTCTATTTACTCAGAACAGTTTATTTTAGCAGAAGAATCCTGCCAGTAGTATTTTGGGAATTGGTATTTGAATAACTTAACATCTGTCTTTGTTTGATACTTTAAACAGGACTTTGTTAGAAAAAAAGTTAAAAAAAAAAGCTTTTCAGACCCAATGGAACTAGATCATCCCCTTCAGTGTGGAGGGGGATGTTGGCAATTCCCAATATATATTTTTCTTTGCAATCTACTTTCTTCCCTTTCTCTCCTATGCACATGCTTCTGTCTCTCTCTCTCTTAATAAGCCCTAAGTCCCAACAACAAAAAAGGATAATAAAAAAAAATCTAGTTTTTTTTCCCAACCTTTAGCAATCAATAAACAAGCACATAGTGACTACTAAGTCCCAGGCATTGTTAGACTCTGGGAATAGAATTAAAAATAATTGTTTACTTTTATATACTGCTTTACTATTTGCAAAATGTTCCACCCCCCTTTATGAGGTAGGTAGCAAAGCAAAAATTATTACCTCCAACTTACAGATTATGAAATTACTTCAGGGTGGTGGCCTATTTATTTTCACAGGACATAGTAAAGTATTGAATAGGTAAAAAAAAATTGCCTTAGTATCTAAACCAGATATTATGAGAGTAGTTACAATAGAGACAATATATTCAGGTCAAGGATCCAAAAAATGAAAGGGAAAAGTTCCTAATTTCACATATTTGTCCACAAATGCCCAAGATTTAGGAAAATATCAAGAGGAATTGAAGGTACCAAAACTAATGAGAATTTAAAATGAATTTTAAAATCTTTGACATTTGGTGGTATGAATCTTATTATAAGACCATGGTTCTGAATGGGTTTATGTCATTCAAAAGAAATAGAATGGCTAAAGTTAATAGCCATGAGGAGAACTGGGAGAGGGAACATTTTGTATACAAAGAAGTTAGTCTTATATGAGTAAATACTAAAGCAAGAGGAGAGAGGCATGACAGGGACTATTTTATGAAGAACCATAGAGGATTAAGTCTGATTTTTAAAATTTTAATATACCACAGGTCATGTGGACAGAAAGAAGAAATTGAGGAGTCAGGAAAACAGATCACAGGCTATATTCAGACAACCCTATAGTATATTGTAGGAACATGGAACTTCTAATAACAATACATTGCCTCTGGCCCTTTCTTTGCCAAAAGTATAGCATTTCATTATTGCTATGTTTATCTTTTATATATATTTGTAATCTATAATTATCTAATATATGTAATCTATAGACAGCAAAATTTGCCTTTTAATGACAGAACAATATTTTGAAACATTCCCACCAAAGAAGGAGATTTACTAGGGAAGAAATGATGGGAGTCATTGGGGAAAGTGCTTTCTCCATATAAGAGTTTGTAATAAAGGACATAGTAGTATCTGGTTAAATTCTGACATGCACCTTTGATTTAGGGAAAACAGTCTTCAAAAGTTTCAGAGGAAATAGAGGTAGAATGTCAGGTAAAAAGAAAGAGCTGAAAGTAAAGTTAGCTAATATGGATGGGAGATGATCCAAAATGAAATTCTGAAGACACAAAGGAAAACAGTTCCAGTGAGGAGAAAAGGTGAGATTTCTTAGAAAGAGGTTGATACGATACACAGTGAACTCAACAACCATCTTAGATTTATAAAAGAAATTAGAGAAATTAGAAGTAAGATAACATAGAATGACTATGATAATGGCACGGTCTTGTAAAAATGTCAAATGCTAAATCCCATAATGAGTATGTAAGGGAAGCTGAAGTCAAAGAAAAGGATACTGGGTTGATTTGGGGGGGGGTAGGAGTAGGTGGTTTATCTAACTATTAAGAGAAAATGAAAGATCAAAGAAAGGAAGGTATCGGTTTTAATAGCAGATGGGGCAAAAAAGAAAGAAAGTAAGGTGATTTTTTTTACTTCCTTCTCTCAAGATGAACATTTTCTTGCTTTGGGGATGACAGAATGACGACAGAGTTGATAGCCAAGATAAGTATTAAAATAGAAAGAGCAACCATGTAGCTGACCTTTATAAATTCAAACCGCGTCGTCAAGGAAAATTACTTGTTTGGTTCTGGAAACAACTGCAATATGTTTGTTTGTTTTTTCTCGACTATTTTCAAAAAATGGAAGAGACTTTACATGTTTGGAGAAGGGTAAACATTCTAATTTTCAAAAAAGGGTGGGAGGAAGGGAATTACAGAGTCCATAAAGTATAGGCCAGTGAACTTTATTTAATCACTGGGAAATTCTTGAAAAAATATTAGCCAGAGAAGTGGTGACTTCACATAGTCCGGTTTCATGATAGTTTCATGATGCTAAACATAATGAGCAATAATGTTAACACAGAGAACATAGTGCTAACTAGAATTTGGGTGAAGCTTTTAATAAAATTTCTCTTGCTACTCCTCTGAAAAATATAGACAAATGTGCACTGAATATGAATAAAATTCTGGAGATTCAAAACTGGATTGAAGGTTGGACTCAATAATTAATAGTTCAAAGTATGTATATGTAAAGCCAAGCACAAGCAGCTTTCCAGAGGACTGCTGCTGTGAACAGCTTTAAGGTTCTGATTATATAGTACAGTGAACTCTCTATTTATTGAGCAATAAATTAACACAAAACATTCACAGAAACTAAAGTGCACTATTCACAATAACATAATGACTTATCACTAAAGTAACCACATAGTTTTCACTTAAGTGGCCATATAGTTTTAAAGTTTAAAAGACATCATTCAGTAAGCCCTTAACTCAATCATCCTTATGGAGTAAGCCTCCTTAAGGGACACAAAGAACAAAGGTCAAAGTTCTCCAACCCTAGGTCACAGTAAATCATGGTCTTCTTAGTCACTATTAAGTACCCAAGGAGAGGTCTGTTTCATCTTGACTTGAGGCTGGCTCCCAAATTCTATGGTTCCTCTTCCATGGGCCCAGCTCCTACCTTAATATACCCAACTGTCAACTCACTTCAGAGGTAAGCAGATCTCAGCTCCTTGTCCAGCTCCTCATCGAGTTCTTATCTAGTTTCTCATGCAGTACCACATTGAAGTCCACCTCAAGTCCTTCACAGTTTCTGTTTCTGGGAAGACAAATCTTAACAGAGTCAAAAAAACATTCATAAACATTGCCAGCACCATCATCAATTCACAATCTGTCTGTGAAATCAAAAGAGACCCACAAACAAGGTCTGAGAAGTCAACAAAAATCATCAGCATAGAAATCAACACAGACTTACAAACAAGGTCCAAGAGGTCAACACGAATCATCAACATAAAAATCAACACAGATCCACAAACAAGGTCTGGGAGGTCAACACAAATCATCAGTAAAGTAACAGGGCCTCCAAAACCCTCCTCTAGCACTTCTGTAAACAGACAACCAGAAAATCCTCTTTCAGGACTTCTAGTAAGGAACCAGGGTTTCCATACAAAGTATTACAAACAAACATCAACACAGACAGAACAGACAAACATAGAGTGCCAGGATACCACAAGTTTTCTCCTTCTCAACTCTGCCACCACAAGAGTTCTATTCTCATTTCTGCTCTCTCCCGGCTTGGTATTCTCCTCATATATGGACATTAGCTCCTCCCCTTCCTGATGCATCAGCAACAGGGGTTACCAAGTTTGGGGTTAACAAATTCTTTTTCTTAACAAAGACAATATAATCATTGGAAAGGCTTAAAAGAAACTTGTACTGAAACAAGGTGCTAAATAATTAAATAGCAGAAACAAGGCATTAAGAACTTCTTTGTTTGCCATTACAGTATGGCCTGAGTTGTCCAGTGGAGTACCCAAGGATCTAAAGGATTTAATGCTTTGCTATTTAACATTTTTTTATGATTTGAACAAAGGAATTGATGAAAAACATCAAATTGTGATAAAGCAAAGTTTAAGGTATAGCTAAGATTGCATACTGAAAGGCATAACTTCCAAGAATAAGAAATTGATAAGAGCTTTATATTCTTTCCTGTAAGATATCAACTGCCATATTGTGTTTGGTTTTGGATCCCAAAATTTTGGATGACTTTTGATAAACTAGTGAGTTTTTAGAGACAGATTATCAGGATTGTGAAGTTCTTTGGGTCTGTGTTATATGAGGATTCAAATACCAGGAAATATTTAGCCTGAGGAAAAGAAGACTTAAGGAAGAAAGGTAACTACCTTCAATTTATTAAAGAGTTGTCACATAGAGGTGGGATTAATTCTTTCATCTTTGGTTGCAGTGTTCAGAACCAGAAACCTGGTTATAAGTTTGAAGAGAAAAAAAAAAATAAACTATGGTTGGGGTTTAGACTAAATTCCTAATAATTAAAGCTATACAAAATGTGGGATGATTTGACTTAAATGTATGTTTCCTTATTGTAATAGTAATGGGAATTTGAAGACATTCCCTGCCTCTTAACAGGCCAAATGTAATCAGATGGAGCCCACTGCAGGAGTAGCTTGATGAAAGGATGGAACAGGAAGCGTGGAGCAGGAAGGATTAGGGGAGATCAAGAGCAGAACTTGGAGCAAGCAGTGTGGAGGCAGAGCAGCTAATATGAGTGAAAGATGGGCATTTTTGCTTAAGGGAGCCTGTTTTGTTTTGAAGGCCTGATAGAAGGAAGGATTGAGGATGCTGGTCCTTGCTGCATTGGTTATGTGTACCAACTTCTTGGTTGCTGTGATGGATTTGAATTTTTGGTGTTGGGATTCAGCTTTCTGGTGTTTCAATAAATGCTTTGGTTCTGTCTTCCATGTGGAGAGTCTGTTGCATTTAGTAATTCAGGACTACACCAACATATTCATAGCTGCCATGGGTGCTGTGAATATTGCATTGGAGTTATACTCATCTTAGAGGTTTTAAAGCAGAATATAGATGACTACTCATTTCATTGAGCATATCTCTTATATGGATTGAACTAAATAACAAGAGTATGTATTTCCACTTTTAAAGAATTATTGTGAACCAAGATATGAAAACAAGTCTATTGACACATCTTACAAAGTCTGTGCCTGTGATAGTAATGGCAATTAAAGATTCCCCTGTATTGGCTTGGTTTTCAAATTGATTGTGTTAAAACCCAGAGCTTGTTAATCCCACCTCTGGGATGGACTTGTTGATGTGAAAAGAAAGTCCTGAACTGGGAGGAGCTGGTGATGTAGATTTGGAGAGACAAGAGAGAGGCAGAAGAACTTTTTGGAAGCAGCACCTCGTGAAGGCAGAGAGAGAGACTGAGAAGGATTGCTGAGGGCCACTTTGAATTGCCCTGGACTTTTGAGACCTTCCCCCTGAGCTGCCAAGGACTGGGAGACATGGCTGTTTTGCTGGTACTTTGTCTGTCTATTTTGATGTTGTTTTGCCAGATTGGTCCACTGGTGAAAGACAGTCCTTTTGTTGAAGAAGTCCTGGAACCTGGCTGCTGGCTAAGAGCTCCTGAGACTGTCCTGCAGACAGAGAGTGAATACTGTCCACTGGTGAAGGACAGTGCTGTTGTTGCAGGGGTCTGGGACCCTTTCTGTTGGTTCAGAAGCCCTGAAGAAGGATTTTCTTGTTGTATGTTTACAGAAATCCTGGGAGAGGGTTTTGCTACTGTTTACAGGGGTTCTAGGACTGTTCTACAGACAGAGGATGAATTAATGAAGGGACTGGCAATGTATCTTGTGGCCTTGCTAAGCCTTGTCTCCCCAGGAACTAAGATTGCTGAGAACTTGCCTCTTGTCAAGATGAAGAAAAGACCTCCATTTGGGTATTAAGTGCTGTGCTTAAAGTTGATGTAACTCTGGGGTAGATTCAATTGTGATCCGGGGGTGGGGAACTTTTGACCTTTTTGTGTTCTATGGTTGAACAAGTGAATGTACTTTACTTAGATTGGAAACTAATCTCCATTTGAGAAGAGGGGCTTTGTGGTGGACTAATTGAAGGTACAGCCTTGGGGTGGAATAGTATTTAGAACAGGGACTTTGTAATTGATTGAATGAATGGAAGGTCCTGGGGTGGGGCAGTACTTGGAGATTATTTAATCACACTTAGTAAATGCTGTATTTTGAATGATGTAATGTTTTGATCTTCTCTGTTCTTGGTTTGTCACTGAATAAAATGGAGAGCACCTATGCTGGTATTTTGAACCTTGGGAAGTTGCCTTTCCTTGGTATTACATTACAGTTCCATATAAGAAATATGCTCTGCTTTTAAAAAGAGTTTTAATTTCTGCCTGGGTAGGACCAGTTAACTTTTTTTAAAAATCATTACTAGGTACAGCTGTTTACATTTTCCTATCCTAAACTCAAACAAGACATAATTTTATCCCCTTCTTTCCCATATGACAATATTATTGATACCTAACTTTACATATGTTAAAGAATTTATTACTCAAAAAACCCTCTGTTAAATAGGTATTTATTATTTTTGATGATTATTATTATTTTACAGATTAGGAAACTGAGTTGCCATTGAGATGTCCAGTGGTTTGCCCAAAGTCACAAAGTTAATAAGTTTTTGAGGTAGGATGTGAACTCAGGTCTTCTTGGTTCTAACTCCTAAGATATATTCATTGTGCCAATAAACTCATATTTCTTTAGTGTTATATTTTGAGGAGAAAGAGGTATTCCTTCAAGTATCTCATCAACAAATGCATAATGAAAATCATCATTTTAATATTTTTCAGACTGAAATTTCATCCTATTTTTCAATAATATTTAAAGAATTTTAATTCATTTTTTTAAAATTTTGGTTTTCATAAGCAAACCAGCAGATGATCCTGAACCCCAGTGTGTAGAAGCAAGCAAGCACCAAAACGAGGACCCCCAACATACCTTAGCATAGCAAGGGAACCAGCAGACTCTACCTCCAACACTTCACTGTAGCTGTGCGTAAACAGGCATACTCCTGCAGTGAGACCTCCAAGTGCTTCAGTGTAGAATGGGGAAAATGAAGAAACACTCCACTATTCTCAGCACAGTCAGACACATCCACTGGGATCCCATGTCAGCAAAATGTAAGTTGCCAGACCCCTACAAACTCCAGAAGCAGCACCAGCCACCCACTCATCCCTGAGCAAAGCACCAGACATGAGTGTCCCATGGTGGACTCAGAGTAAAATCAGCACAACACCAGGTAAATAGTCAGGACCTGCAGCACCTGGAAAAAGAAGTTTGATACAGTGCCCCTTCCACATCAGGACCAGAGCTCAAATTCAAAATAAAAGAAGTTTTTAAAAAAAAGATGAGCAAAAAAATAAACAACAAAAATACTGATCATAGAAAGTTAATATAGTGACAGGGAAGATCAAGAAAAAAACTCAGAAGAGGACAATGATATCACAGCACCCATGGGCAAAAAAAAGAAAGAAAAATAGTAAGTTGTCTCAAATGAAAAAAAATCTCATGAAAATCCTCAGAAATGAACTTAAAAATTATCTAAGAGAAGTAGAAGAAAAAATGAAAAAAGAAAAGTGTGATGGAAGACAATTATGAAAAAAACAAGAGCGGGTTGAGAAACTGCTTTGAAAATGGGATTGGTCAAATGGAAAAAGAGAAACAAAAATCCACTGAAGAAAATAAATCTTTAAAGAGTAAAATTGGCCAAATGGAAGAGAAAATATAAAATATAATTGAGGGAAATAATATCTTAAAATTTAGAAGTGGGGAAGCAAAAGCTAATGAATGAATCTAGGACACATCAAAAATCAGTTTTTAAAAATCCAAAAAAAATGGAAGAAAATGTTAAATATCTGTAATGCCAAGCAAAGGCAACTTCCCAAGGTTCAAAATACCAGCATAGGTGCTCTCCATTTTATTCAGTGACAAATTAAGAACAGAGTGAATCAAAATATAGCATAATTCAAAATACAGCATTTACCAAGTGTGATTCAATCAAGTACTACCCCACCCCTGGAAATTACATTCATTTAGTCCATCACAAAGCCCCTCTTCTCAAATGGAGATTAGTTTCCAATCATAAGTAATGCACATTCATTTGTTCAATCACAGAGCACAAAAAAGTGAAAAGTTCCCCTCCCTTGGATTACACCTGAATAGGCCATCTACCCCAGAGTTACAACAAGCTTAAGCACAGCATTTAATACCCAAAGAGAGGTCTTTTCTTTATCTTGACCCGAGGCAAGTTCTCAGCAATCTTTGTTTCTGGGGAGACAAAACTTAGCAAGGCCACAAGATACATTGCCAGTGTCTTCATTAATTCATTCTCTGTCTGCAGAGCAGTCTCAGGAGCTCTGAACCAAGAGCAAGGTTCCAGGACCTCTGAAACAACAGTACCGTCCTTCACCAGTGGACAAATCTGGCAAAACAACATCAAAACAGACAGACAAAGTACCAGCATAACAGCCATGTCTCCTCAGTCCCCGGCAGCTCTGGGTGGCAGCTCTCAAAAGTCCTGGGCAATTCAAACTGGCCCTCAACTATCCTTTCTGTCCCTCTCTACCTCCAAGATGCTGCCCTCCACAATTCCTCTGCCTCTCTCTTTTCTTGTGTCTCTCTAAATTTACATCACCAGTTCCTCCCAGTTCAGCCCTCTCTTTTCACGTCAACAAGTCAATCCCACAAGTGGGATTCACAAGCTCTGGATTTTAACACAAACCAAAAACCAAGCCAATACAGGGGGACCTTTAAATTCCATGACTATTACAATATCTCATAAGAAAAGAACTGGTGTGTAATGGCAAGCAAAGAAGTAGTTCACACCTTCTTTCAGATATTGAATTAACACCTTGTTTCAGTTCAAGTTTCTTTTGAGCTTTGTATCAAGTCTGTTAAGAAACAGAACATATGAACCCCACAATTTGTGACCCCTTAAATTCATGAACTCCTGAAACAGGAAGGGGATAAGCTAATGTCTATATATTAGGATAATTCCCAGGCTAAGACAGCAGAACTTAGAAGAGGACCCTGGTGATGGCAGGGTCAAGAAGGAGAAAACTTGTGGTATCCCAGCACTCTGTTTATCTCCTCTGTCAGTGTTGATGGTTGCTTGTGATACTTTGTGCAGAAGCCCTGGGACATTACTAGGAGCCCTGAAGGAGGATATTCTGGTTATATGTTTATAGAAGTCCTGGAGGAGGATTTTGGAGGTACTGGGATTTTACTGATGATTTGTGCTGACCTCTTGGAACTTGTTTGTGGGTCTGTGTTTATTTCTATGTTAATAATTTGTGTTGAGTTCTCAGATCTTGCTGGTGTGTCTGAATTGATGTCACAGTCAGATAATGAATTGATGATGGTGCTGGCAATGTGCATGAATATTATTGTGGCTCTGTCAAGCTTTGTCTTCCCAGAAACAGGAACTATGAAGGACTTGAGGTGGGCTGGACACTGTGAACTTCAATTTGGAATGGAAACTGGACAAATAACTGGACAAGGAGTTGGACAAGGAACTGGGAGTTTCTTGCCTTTGAACCCAGGAGAGAGTTGGAGCTGGGACCCTGGAAGAGGAGCCATGGAAGCTGAGAGCCAGCCTCAAGTCAAACTGAAAGTAGACTTGCTTGGATACTGTGTACTGACTGAGAAGATTCTGATTTAATATTACCTAGGGGATGAGAATTTTGACTTTTGTACTTTGTGGTTGAATTAAGGATTTTGTGATTGACAAAATGCATGTACTTTGTTGAAAACAATATGACCACTTTGGTTTAAACTATGTGGGCATTTTAGTGATAAATTGTTGAGTTGTAACATAGTGAATGCTGCATTTTGATTTTCTTTGATTAGTTGTAATATTCTGAATGCTGTACCTTGATTTTCTGCAAATATTTCCTCTGATTTGTTATTGAATAAATAGAGTTCTCTGAAGTATGTAAAATAAGAAAGCTGTTCATAGCAGCATTCCTCTGAAAAGCTGCTTGGGCATGGCTTTACAGTGTGGAAAATAGATCCATGGGCTGCTAGGTGGTACAGTGAATGGAATACCAGCCTTGGGGTCAGGAGGACATGTGTTCAAATCCGATCTCAGACACTTAACACTTAACTAGCCATGTGACCTTGGACAAGTCACTTAACTCCAACTTCCCTGCCTTCCCACATGCAAGAAAAAGAAAATAGATCCAGAAGAGACAATTATCAGAATCATTACACTACCTGAAAGCCTTCATCAAAAAGAGGACTTGCACAGCACCTTTCAAGAAATTATCAAGGCAAATTTCCCTGATACTCTGGAACCAGGGGGCAAAATAGGCATTGAATGAATCCACCAATTATCTCTGTAAAGAGATTCTAAAATAAAACCTCCAAGAAATATTATATCCAAATTTCAGAACTATCAGATTAAGGAAAAATACCTTAATTGACCAAAAAGAAAGAAAAAAAAATCAAATATTGGGAATCACAACCAGGATCACACAGGATTTGTGAGTTGCAAAATTAAAGGACTGAAGGTCATGAAACATGATATTCCAGAAGGCAAAGGAGCAAGGAGTACAACCAAGAATCACTTACCCAGCAAAATTAATCAAAATACAAGTGAAAATTTGTCATTCAATGAAATGGGATTGCAAGTTTTCATTAGGAAAAAACAGAACTAAACCAAAAATTTGACCTCCTATATCCAGACCCAAGAGAAGTGTAAGTAGGCAAAAAAGGGAAAAGAAAATTGAAGGGATTAAATACGCCTAAACTATTTACATCCCTATGTGGAAAGATAATACTTGAAATTCTTTAAAAAAAAATGTATCAAGATCATGGTATAATCAACTACAAGTGACTCAACTTTTCTCAGTAACTCAATAATCCAAACAATTACAAAGTACTCATCAAGGAAAATGCTATCCAAATCCAGACAGCAAATTGATGGATTCTTAATGCAGACCAAAGCATATTTTTTTTCACTAACTTCATTCTCTTTTTTTCCTTTTTGATGTGTTTCCTCTTTCTCAACTGTGACAAATATAGAAATGTTTTTACACAAAAGCACATGTATAAACTGTATGAAATGGCCTGCCATTTTCAGAAGAGGGGAGGAGAGAGAGGGAAAAAAATTTTGACCTCAAAATCTTATAAAAATCAATGTTGAAATTTTTCTTGTCATATAACTGTGAGGAAAAACATAATGAAATGATGTACTACTTTAAAAGTACCTGAAAAAATTCAGTTTCGAAATTGTCTCCTCTTTTACTTTTGTCCCCTTCCTTGAGATGTCATTCAAATTACTATATGTGTGTGTGTATATATGTATATATACACACACATATGTGTGTACTTATGTATGCCCATGTGTGTATGTACATATATGCATAAATCTAATAAATGAACAATCATGCAAAATATTTCCATATTAACAATCTTTCTCTTTTCAATTAGAATTTTACCATCCCCATCAACATGCAAAAACAATCTCCAACACTTGCTTCCAAAACCCCAATTTCCAAATTCTCTCCCTTCCTCCCTTCCAAACCATATTCAAGCCACTAAAGAAGGTAAGCAATTTGAAATGAGCTCTACATGTGTAGTCATGCAAAACACCTCCACAACAGTCAAGTTGTAAAAGAAAACATAGACCAAAACAAAAACCTCAAGAAAAGAAAGAAAAAAAAGTATGCTTCAATCAGTATTCAGAAACCATCAGTTTTTCTTTGGAGATGGGTAGCTTTGTTCATCATAAGTCCTTCAAAGATTTCTTGGATCATTGGTGAGAATAGCTAAGTCATTCACAGTTGGTCATCTTATAACACTGCTGCTTACTTTGGACATAGTAAATTTCACTTTACATCTGCTCATGCAAGTTTCCAGGCTTTTCTGAAAGCATCCTGCTCATAATTTCTTAGAGTACTATTAGCATTCCATAAAAATCATGCTACAACATATTCATTCACTACCTGATTGATGGGCCTCCCCTCATTTTCAATTCTTTGCCAGGAGAAAAAACTACTATAAATACTTTGGTACATATAGGTCGTTATCCATTTTTTCCCCTTTTTTAAAAATCACTTTTGAGATACAAACCTAGTAGTGGTATTGCTAGGTCAAAGGGGATGCATGGTATTCCCTTTGGGCATAGTTATAATTACTCTACAGAATGGTGGAATCAATTCACAACTCCAAGAGTGCATTAATGTACAATTTTCCCCACATCCTCTCCACCATTTATCATTTCCTTTGTCTTCCCTATTAGGCAATCTAATAAGTGATAACTCAGAATTGTTTTGATTTTCACCTCTCAAATCAGTAGTGAGTTAGAGAATTTTTTTCATATGGTTATAGATACCTTTGGTTACTACATCAGAAAACTATTCATATATTTTGATCATTTATCATTTGAGGAATGACTCTTTCATAAATATGACTCAGTTCTCTAAATGTTAAAGAAATGAAGTCTTTATCAGAGAAACTTGTTTTAAAAACTGTTTTTCAGAGTTACTATTACCAACTGCATTTCCCTCCATCCTATTCCCTCTGTTCATTATATTCTCTCTCCCATTTCGCTCTGTCCCTCCTCTAATGTATTTTCTCCTGATTATGTCCTTCTTCAATCTACCCTTCCTTCTATTACACTCACCCTTCTCTTATCACCTTCCCTCCCCACTTTCCTGTAGGGTAAGATAGATTTCAATACCCAATTGGGTATGTATATCATCCCCTCTAGGTACCAATTCTGATGAGATTAAGGTTCATTCACTTCAACTCCTCTCTCCCCAATTCTCCTCCCCAATAAAAGCTGTTCCTTGACTCTTTGATGTGAAAATTTACCCCAACCTATCTCGCCCTTTCCCTTCCTCATAGTACTTCCTTTATCATCTCTCTCCCTCTCTCTCTCTCTCTCTCTCTCTCTCTCTCTCTCTCT
>NW_027187419.1:24776990-24779108 GCF_028583685.1 Petaurus breviceps papuanus | reverse complement strand
TATGAGTTACAAGTATCGTTTTCCCATGTAGGAATTAACCATATGGAGTCCTTTGTGATTTCCCTTTCCTGCTTACCTTTTTATGCTCCTCTTAACTCTTGTATTTGAAAGACAAGTTTTTTATTCAGCTTAGGTATTAACAAGAATGTTTGAAAGTGCTCTATTTCATCGTGTGTCCATTTTGCCACTGAAGGATTAAACTCAGTTTCATTGGGTTAGGTGATTCTTTGTTGTAATACTCTAGCTCCTTTGCCCTTCTGTATATCACATTCCAAGTCCTCTGATCTTATAAGGTAGAAGCTGATAAATCTTACATTATCCTGACTGTTCCTGGATGATGCTTGAATTGTTTCTTTTTGACTACTTGCCATATTTTCTCCCTGATCCAAGAAGTCTGGAATTTGTCTATAATATACCTGGGAAGTTTTATTTTAGGACCTCTTTCAGGAGATGATCAGATGGTTCATTAAATTTCTTTTTACACTCTGGTTCTAGAATATCAGCTAAGTTTTCCTGTAAAATTTCTTGAAATGTGCTATTCAGGCTTTTTTTATCATTGCTTTCAGGTATTACAGTAATTTTAAATCATCTCTCCTCAATCTAATTTTCCTGATATATTTCTACCAATAAAATATATCATATTTTCATTTCTTTTGTCACTCTTTTGATTTTTTTATTGCTTCTTGACATCCCTGGTTTGGGTACTAATTATTCCCTTCTCCATAAATCTGAAAGTTAAACTACTCCTTGACCTCCTAATTTGCTTATGATGTCAGCCTTTATATCTAAATCATGTACCCATTTTGACTATATTTTGTTATACTGTGTAAAATATTGGTCTAAGTCTAGCTTCTGCCAAACTTTTTTGCATTTTTTCCAGCAGTTTTTGTTAAGTAGTGAGTTCTTTTCAACAGAAACTGGAGTCTTTGGGTTTATCAAACAAAAGATTATTATAATCAATGACTAATAGTGTCTTGCATACCTAACCCACTCTCTTGATTCATCACTCTAATTTCTTAATCAGTACCAAGTATTTTTAATGAATGCTACTGTATAATATAATTTAACATCTGATATGGGTAAGCCAACTTCCCTGCCACTTATTTTCATCAATTCCTTTGATATTTTGAACTTATTTTTCTTTCTTTTTTTATTTTTCAAATGTTTTATTAACTTCTGATTTAAATCATTCATTTCAGCCAGATTTTTAGTTACAAATTTTGTCCCCATTTTTCCCCTGCCCACCACCCCAAAATAGCTGTCCCACAGGATATCCACTCCTCCAATCTGCTCTCTCCCATATATTTCGACTTTTCCAGGGGTTCTCTATGCCCAGGTGCCTGTATATCTTATTTCCCTATTACATGTAAAATAGTATAAATGATAGTATATATATATATATATATATTTGTGTGTGTGTGTGTGTGTGTGTGTGTGTGTGTGTGTGTGTGTGTGTATATATATATATATATATTTGAATATTTGATTTTAAAACTTTGAATTCCAGATTCATTACCTTCCTCCCTTGTCACCACCCTTACTGGAAAGATAAGCAGTTCAGTACAGGTTGTAAATGTGTGGCTAATGCAAAAAGATAACATAGTAGATATATTGTAAAAGACTGATTATATTTCCCTCACTCCTATACCACCTCCCACTTGTTCTATTCTCTACTTGATCCCATCCCTTTTCAAAAGTGGGTGCTTCCAACTTCCCTCCCCCCCCCCAGCCTGCCCTCCCTTCCATCATCACCCCTCTCCTCCCATCCCCCCCCACTCTCCTGGTGGGTGAGATACCCTATATAGTGTGTACTTCATTCCCTCCTCAAGTCAAATTCAATGGGAATAAGGTTCACCCATTCCATTTTGCCTTCCTATTCTTCCCCTCCATTGTAACCATTTTCCCTTGCCTCTTCTATATGAGATAGTTTACCCCATTCTGTCTCTCCCCATCTCCTCTCATTATTTTCCTCTCTCACCTCTTAATTTCACCTTTTAAGTATCATCCCTTCCTCTTAAATTGGTCCTGTGCCCTCTATCTATGGATACCTGCAAACATATATACACACATTACTATATGTTTTCATATGCCCATATACCCTCATATATAGACATATAT